>NW_023637615.1:786930-1086930 GCF_015220235.1 Choloepus didactylus
AGTCCAGGTTCCAAAGTGGCCTAGAATTCTGGTGGGTAACTGGATTGTGCATGCACAAATAATGCTGACCATTTCCAGTCTCACAATACGCACCAGGTGGCTAAGCAACAGGGCTCTATCCCAATGGCTGCGCTGTGGTCTGAAAATATGATGGGTTCCCCAAGAGTGCAAGTGATGGTTGATGTGTTGCACACTGTGCAGTTTTTGTAGGCATATGAGGATGAATATACATCCCCAAGGATCAGCTGCAGCCCCAATGGATGGTGTGGCTTTGACTCTCCCTGGGGGATGCCAAACAGGAATATCCAAGGGTAAATTCCAATTGGGTGTGGGGTAGGCTGGAGTTTAAGGAATTGCTCCTCCTCAAGCTTTGTCCTGCATTGTTCTTCCAATGACACAGAAATTACCACTAGTTCTAAGACATGCAGCTTAGCATAGTGGGTGCTCACTTACCAGAGCTTACCATGAGGCATACCCATCTGCAGTCAATGAACCCACTTCAAGTCAGGGAAATATGGACAAGTTTGATGTGTCTGCCCTGTCCACTGTTTATAGCTGACATGAGGATTGGCTCATGGCTGTCTTATTGGTGGGAATTCTTGCTCTAATTATGCTTGCCAGAAGTCACATTCTGGGCCTAAATACTGAATGAGAGTCAAGGTGGTCCATTGATGAAGAGAACACATGATATGTGGAGAGAATGATACTTTCTGTATTGAGTGGATTAGTGGCATGACTGGGGCCAGGGATGGAGACACTCAGAAGGCAGGCATGATGGTATACTCTGTATAATGTTGTTCCTTGGTGCAGGATTTATCATTGCCCTGAAGGATATCCCTATCCTGGGAACCAAAATACCCTGTCTCTGTCAGTTAGAATGATACACATGTAAATATGAATCCCCACCCCAAGTCCCCTTTTACATGGTGCTGGACTTGGGAGACATTAACCACAAATATGGCACATATTTTGTTCCAGATCTGAAAACAAATTATTAGCAAAGGAAGAAGTATACACTGACCATTCTATTCTTGAATGTGTTGAAGCCCAAGGGTGTAAGACCAAGTGGCACTGACTATGCCCATTCTGCTCATATCCCAAGAAAACAGATTTGTGTAATCTCACCCTGATCTGACTCTGTGCCTTCAAAAGAAGGGAAACCAACACGGGTGAAATGTCTTTATTTAATTTCTTTAGTCACCAATTTAACATTGTTTCATATTTCTTGTATAATAAGGTTTTTGTTAAGAATTTTAAATTTATGTTTAAAAAACTGTCAGTTTCTTTAATTATTCTTTTATCACTTAAGAACAGAGACATTCTCTTACATATTCACAGGAAAATTACCACAATCATTAAACTGGTTGTAGTACAAATATCTCATCTAGGGGACTGATCCCCACACGAAAAATTACAAAATCATCCTATCAACTAAGCGAAATGTTAATAGTAATAATAATGATAGAAATGTAGAAAACTTCAAAAAAATTCTCTCCAGTCTAATATCAAATATGACATTTCTTTTACAGGTATATATACTCTCTTTCATCTGAATATGTCTCAATTATTTCCTTTATCTGAAAATCTTAGAAAACTGCTGAACCATCTGTTTAAGTATATTCTTCAGATGGTGTTTCTTTTCAGAGGTTCTTTCTGATGAAACTGAGTTTAGCCTGTACTGGCAGATAATTATGGTGCCTTCATTGTGACTTTTTGTTAAAATAGAAGTGTAATATTTGTTTCTTTCATTTTATTGAATTTATTTTAAACATTATCTGTTAGCTACAACAACACACAAGTATCAAAAATCACCACTTTATAAAAAAGCAAAGCAAAGTTTCAGGAAAGCAAGTAACCTGAAATACCTTCTTTGCATTATGGGTTATCATCAAGGTATCTTATTAATGATTTTTAATATTATAACCAGTACTCTTCATACAGTCCATGTATCTTCTTTGGGGTATTCCTCTTTCATTCTTTTGGATATAGATATCCAACTCTCCCAGCCCCATTTGTTGAAAGGACTGTTATTCCCAGTTCAGGGCTTTGGGGCCATTATCAAAGATCAGTCAGTCATAAATCTGTGGGCCTATCTCCAAATTCTCAATTCAATTCCATTGATCAATATATCCATCTTTGTGCCAGTACCATGTTCTTTTGACTACTGTGGCTTTATAATAAACTTCAAAGTCAGAGAGTGTAGGTCCTCCCACTTTGTTTTTCATTTTTAGAAAGTTTTTAGCAGTTTGAGGTAACTTCCCTTTCCACATAAATGTGATAAGTAGCTTTTTCAAGTCTGCAAAGTAGGTTGTTGGAATTTTGTTTGGATTGCATTGAATCTGTAGAAGAGTTTGGGTAGAATTGACATCTTAGTGACATTTAGCCTTCCTATCCATGAACATGGAAAATTTTTCCATCTTTTAAGGTCCCCTTCCATTTCTTTAAGTAGAGTTATGTAGTTTTCATTGTACAAGTCTTTTACAACTTTGGTTAAGTTTATGACTAGATACTTGATTTTTTTAGTTGCTATTGAAAATGTTATCTTTTTCTTGAGTGTCTCTTCAATTTGTTCATTTCTAGAATATAGAAACATTACTGAATTATGTGCAGTAATCTTGTATCTTGCTACTTTGCTGAATTTGTTTATTAGCTCTAGTAGCTCTGCTGTCAATTTCTCAGGGTTCTCCAGATATAAGATCATATCATCTTCAAACAATGACAATTTTACTTCTTCCTTTCCAATTTGGATGCCTTTTATTTCTTTGTCTTGCCAGATTGCCCTAGCTAGCACTTCCAGCACAATGTTGAATAGCAGGGGTGATAGCAGCCATCCTTGTCTTTTTCCTGATCTTAGAGGGAAGGCTTTAATTCTCTCAACATTAAGTACAAGGCTGGCTGTGGGTTTTTCATACACGCTCTTTATCATATTGAGGAAGGTTCCTTCAATTCCTACCTTTTGAAGTGTTTTTATCCAAAAGGGATGTTTGATTTTGTCAAATGCTTTTTTAGCATCTATTGAGATGATCATCTGATTTTTCTCTTTTGATTTCTTCTTTTGTTGTAATACATTGATTTTCTTATGTTAAGCCATGCTTGGATGCCTGGAATGAACCCCAATTGGTCATGGTTTATGATTTTTCTTATGTGTCTTTGCATTCTATTTGCAAGTATTTTGTTGAGAATTTTTGCATCTATATTCATTAGGCAGGTAGGCCTGTAACTTTCCTTTTATGTAGCATCTTTTCCTGGTTTTGATATTAGATTTATGTTAGCTTCATAAAATGAGTTAGGTAGTGTACGATTTTTTTTTCAATGTTTTGAAAGAGTTTAAGTAAAATTGCTGTCAGTTCTTTTTGGAAAGTTTGGTAGAATTCCCCTGTGAAGCCATCTGGCCCTGGGCATTTATTTTTGGGAAGCTTTTTGATGAGTGATTTGATCTCTTTGCTTGTGATTGCTTGGTTGAAGTCTTCTCTTTCTTCTCTGGTCATTCTAGGTTGTTCATATGTTTCCAGGAAATAGTACATTTCCTCTATATTTTCCAGTTTGTTGTCATAGTTTTTCTTAGTATCCTCTTATAATTTTTTTTTAAGTTTCTTCAGGAGCTTCATTCATTATATTCTTTAAATGGATTTTCCCTCTTTTTGATTTTTTTAAGTCTAGCTAGGGGCTTGTCAAACTTCTTGATCTCAAAGAACCAACTTTTGGTTTTATTCATTCTCTCTATTGTTTTTCTGTTCTCTATGTCATTTATTTCTGCTTTATTCCTTGTTATTTTTTTTCTACTTGGTTTAGGATTGGTTTGCTGATTGTTTTCTAGCTTCTTCAGTTGATCCATTAGTTTTTTGATTTTAGCTCTTTCTTCCTTTTAAATGTATGCATTTAGTGCTATAAATTTCCTGTTCAGTACCACTTTTACTGCATCCCATAGGTTTTGCTATATTGTGTTCTCATTTTCATTTTTCTCTCTATATTTTGCAATTTCTCTTGCTATTTCTTCTTTAACCCACTGATTGTTCACAAGCATGTTGTTTAACCTCTAGGTACTTGTGAATTTTCTAAGTCTCTGATGGTTATTGTCTTCTAGTCATATTACATTTTGGTCAGAAAATGTGCTTTGTATAATTTCAGTTTTTTTAAATTTTTTTGAGGCTTGCTTTGTATCCCAGCAAATGATCTATTCTGGAGAAATTTCCATGAGTGCTAGAGAAGAATGGGTATCCTGGTGATTAGGGATGTAATGTTCTACATGTGTCTGTTAAATCCAATTCTTTTATCAGATTGCTTAGGTTTTAAATTTCCTAATTGGTCTTCTCTCTGGTTGATCTATCAATAAGAGAGAGTGATGTGTTGGAATCCCCCACAATTATTGTGGAAACATCCATTGCTTCCTTTAGTTTTGCCAGTGTTTGTATCATGTGTTTTTGGCACCTTGATTGGATGCATAAATATTTGTGATTGTTATTTCTTCTTGTTGAATTGTCCCTTTTAGTAGTATGTAGTGGCCTTTTCCTCTCATAACATCCCTGCATTTAAAGTCTATTTTATCTGAGATTAATATTGCTACTCCTGCTTTCTTTTGGCTGTAGCTTGCATAAAATATTTTTCCAACCTTTCATTTTTAATTTCTTTGTGTCCCTGTGTCCAAGATGGGTCACTTCTATGCAACATATTGATGGCTCATTTTTTTTATCCATTCTTCCAATCTATATCTTTGATTGGGGAGTTTAATCCATTTACATTCAATGTTATTACCGTGGAGTCATTTCTTGAAACAGCCATCTTATCCTTTTGTTTATGTTTGTCAGATTTAATTTTTTCCTCACTGTCTTAATGTACTTTAAGGTACCCATACTTAATCTCTTTAGTACTGAGCCTTTTCCATATCTCTCTCCCTATCTTGGTTTCTCTGTTGGTAGGGCTCCCTTTAGTATCTGAAGTAGAGCAGGTCTTTTAATGGCAAACTCTCTCAGCATTTGTTTGTCTATGAAAAATTTAAGCTCTCCCTCAAATTTGAAGGAGGGTTTTGCTGGATAAAGTAATCTTGGTTGGAAATATTTCTCTCTCAGGATTTTAAATATGTCATGCCACTGCCTTCTCACCTCCCTGGTGGCCACTGAGTAGTCACAAATTAGTCTTATGTTGTTTCCTTTGTATGTGGTGAATTGCTTTTCTCTTGCTGCTTTCAGAACTTGCTCATTCTCTTCAGTATTTGAAAGTCTGATAATAATATGTCTCAAAGTGTGTTTATTTGGGCTTGTTCTATTTGGAGATTGCTGGGCATTTATGCTTTGTGTATTTATATTGTGTAGAAGGTTGGGGAAGTTTTCCCCAACATTTTCTTTGAATACTCTTTCTAGACCTTTACCCTTCTCTTCCCCTTCTGGGACACCAATGAGTTTTAAGTTTTGACATTTTATTTTATCTATCGTCTCTCTGAGATTCATTTCAATTTTTTTGATTTTTTTTCTCCATTCTTTCTTTTGTTCTTTCATTTTCTGTTCTGTGGGCTTCTAGGACACTGAGACATTGTTCAACTTCCTCTAGTCTTGTATTGTGAATATCCAGAGTCTTTTTAATTTGGCCAACAGTTCCTTTTAATTCCATAATATCTTCCATTTTTTATTTACACTTGCAATTTCTTCTTTATGCTCTTCTAGGGTCTTTTTTATGTCACTTATATCCTGGGCCATGGTCTTCTAGATGTTCTTTAATTCCTTTGCCATGTTTTCATTCCTCAATTGTAGTTCTTTGATTAATTGTGCCAAGTACTGTGTCTCTTCTGATATTATGATTTGTGTGTTTGGAATTGGATTCTCCATATCATCTGCTTTTATAATATGCATTAAGATTTTCTGTTGTTTTTTGTCTCTTGGTATTTGCTTTTCTTGATAGGGTTCTTTCAAGTTGTAAAAAAATAATACCAATCTAATTTTTCAGAAACAGTTTGGTGGCATACACTTTAACTACCAGAAGATGGCGTCTGTGAGTCACCTATACCCCTCAAGTCAGTTCTCAACCTTGTCCCTGTGGTGTGTGGGGAATGATTCTGTGGGGTTCAGTTGGAGAACTCAGTTTGGGTGTGTTGCTGGAGCTGTCCACCCTAAATGTGGGGCATGTGTCTGGGTGGCCAGGGAGCAAGGGCAGCTTTACTATTCAAATCTCCCAGGTTCCCAGAGATTCAAGGCTGCCACAAGAGTCTAAGACTTCATTTCAATTCAGCCCCAGACTCTCTCTCTTACTGTCCCAGAAACCACTGAACTTGGCATAGCATCCCTGGGTTCTCCAAGAGGGCCCCCCTCCCAGCAACAATCCTCCAGGACCTCTGCTGAGGGAATGCCATGCTAAGTCACCAGTGCATGCCAATCCCTTAAGGGAAGTACTGGGCCACCAGGCCATGCAGGGGCACTCTCAGCTTGATGCAAAGATGACCAAATGGAGCATCTCAAACCCCTCCTTGCACAGTTCCTTCTTCCCAGCTCTGGTACAACTGGTGGGGATCCAGGCTGTGGGCACAGCCCTAGGCAGGAGTTTATCCCACCCTCCAGGTTGCCAGCTGTGAGCTGTGGGATTTCTTTCAGCTTCTGGCTCTCCTCTCCATTTCCCTGGCCCAGAGAGTATCTGCAGTGGGCTATCCTCCAGGCCAGACACTGAGAGGCTGGCCCAGGCCCCTCTTGCTGTATTTTACTGTGTGTTTCCCACTGTCACAACTGCAGCCACTCCTGAATTTTTTCCCTTTATTTTAAAAGATCCAGTCAGTCTCCAAATGCCAACCCCTGATTCCTCACACTGCTGCATGGCTTCAGGTCTTCCAGCAAGCTTACTCACTCATTTCAGGCTCCTGATTTCACCAAGTATATGACCCCTGTGGTACTAGCAGACCTCAACCAGCTGGTGCATCACTGTAACTGGTATTCTGGGTCACTTTCTGGTTTTTATCTAGTGTTTCTCATGGAGGTGATTTTTGCCCTGTCTCACCTAGCTGCCATCTTAGTTTCCCAGATTGGCTTTTAAAAGGGGGGTTATTTGGTTATACAGTTACAGTCTTAAGGCCATAAATTGTCCAAGGTATGGCATCAAAAATTATGTACCTTCACTGGAGAAGACTATTGGCATCCAGAAAACCTCTGTGAGCTAGGAAGTCACAAGGATGGCATCTGCTTGCTCCTAGGTTTCATTTCATTTCCTCCTCCAGTTTCTGTGTGTTCTCCAAAGTGTCCCTCATTGTTGCAGCTGCTCCCCAAATGTCACCCTCAAAGTGCTCTCCAAAATGACACTACAGCTGCTCCAGCATTTGGGCTCTGTGGCTCTTTTTAAAGTACTCCAGTGATCCAATTAAGATGCACTCTGAATGTGTGGGGCAACACCTCCATGGAAATTAGCCAATGAAAGATCTCACCTACAGTTGATTGAGTCACATCTCCATGGAAACATTCAATGAATAGGTTCCAACCTAATCAACACTAATACAGCTGTTCCCACAAGACTGCATTGAAGAACATGGCATTTTGGAGGATATAACACATTCAAACCAGCACGAAGTGTAACTAAGAGGGTTAAAAAAGACAAAAGCCATATTTGACATATAAAACCAAAGGATAAAAAGGCTGTAATAAGTATTCCTTTTACAGTAACAACACTGAATGTTAACAGATTAAATGCCCCAAACTAAGGAAGAAGATTGACAGAATGCATGAAAAAGCATGAACAATGATGTGTGGTTTATAAGAGACTCTTTAGCACTAAGAACCTAAAGACACAAATAGGTTGAAAGTGAAAAGCTAGGAAAAGTATTCCATGCAAACAATAATCAAAGAAAACCTGAGGTAGCTGTACTAATATTGGGCAAAATAAACCTTACATTCAAAGCTGTTTTAAGAGACAAAGAAGGAGACTATATATTTAGGAAAGAGGCAATCCACAAAGAAAAATAATCATAAATATATATACATCTAACCATGGTGCCCCATAATACATGAGGCAAACACTGGCAAAACTGAAGGGAGAAACACATAACTCTATAATAACATTTGGTGACTTCAATACACAACTGTCATCAATAGATAGGACATTTAGATAGTTGAACAATAAGAAGAAATAGAACTTGAATAATATGATAAATGAACTAGACCTAACAGATAAATACAGAATGTTGCAACCCAAAACAGCAGGATGTAAATTCTTCTCAAATGCTCATGGGTCATTCTCCAGGACAGACAACAGTTTGGGTAACAAAACAAGGCTTAATAAATTTAAAAAGTGTGAAATAATACAGAGAACTTTTTCTGAGCATAATGGAATAGGCTGGAATCAATAAAAGGCAGGAAAATGGAAAATACAGAAATACATGGAAGTTAAAGAAAACATTCTTAAACAATCAATGGGTCAAGGAAGAAATTGCAAAAGAAATCAGAAAATATCTCAAGATGAGGGTAAATGAGAAAAATCATATCAAAACTTATGTAATGCAGTGAAGTCAATGCTGAGAGGGAAATTTATATCCCTAAATGCCTATATTAAAAACAGAAGAAAGAGCTAAAATCAAATACCTAACAGCATAGCTGAAGCAACTATAAAAAGAACAGCAATTAATCCCATGCCAGCAGAAGGAAAGAAATAACAAAGATTAGAGCAGAAATAAATGAAATTGAGAACAAAAAGAAACAACAGTGAAAATTAGCAAAACCAAAAGTTGGTTCTTTGAGGATCAATAACATAGACAAACCCTTAGCTAGACAAACACAGAAAAAAAAAAGAAACAAGACAAGCAATAAAATTATAAATGAGAGGGGGTACATTACTACGAGCCCACAGAGATGAAACGGATCATAAGAAAGATATCATGAACAACTGTATTCCAATAAATTACACAAATAAGATGAAATGGACAAATTCCTAGAAACAAACTGCTGAAACTGACTCTAGAGGAAATAAAATACCTCAACAGACACCAATCACAAGAAAAGAGATTGAATCAGTTTTAAAAAACCTCCCAGCAAAGGAAAGCCCAGGACCAGATGTCTTCTCATATGAATTCTACCAATCATTACAAGATTAATTGATACAAATCCTGCTCAAACTCTTCCAAAATATTAAAGAGAAGAGAACACTACCTAACACTTATGAGGCCAACTTCACTGCAATACCAAAGCCAAATAAATATACTACAAGAAAAGGAAATTACAGACCAATTTATCTAATGAATATTGATGCAAAAATCCTCAAAAAAATACTTGCAAGTCAAAACCAACAGAACATTAAAAGAATTATACACCATGATCAAGTGATCTCTATCCCAGTTACGCAAGGGTGGTTCAACATAAGAAAACCTATTAATGTAATACATCACATTAGCAAATTGAAGGGGAAAAACATGATCATCTCAAAAGATGTCAAAAGGCATTTGATAAAATCCAGCATCCTTTCTTTATGAAAACGATTTGAAAGATATGAATAAAAGAAAATAAAAAGTTTCTTATTTCCCTTCATCAACTATGAAAAAGAGAATATCATAAAAACCCACAGCTAAAATCATACTCCACAGTGAAGGGCTGAAAACTTTCCCTCTAAGATCTGGAAAAACAAAGGATGACCTGTGTTAGCACAGTTATTCAACATTGTGTTGGGAGTTCTAGATAGAGCAATTAGGCAAGAAAATAGAAAAGATATCCAAATTGGAAAGGAAGCACAACTTTATTTGCAGATGACATGATCCCATATATAGACAGTCCAAAAAAATCTATAGCTAGCTACTAGAGCTAGGAAACTAGTTCAGCAAAGTATTGAGATACAAGATCTACATCCAAAAATGAGTATTGTTTCTATACACAAATGAGGAGCAATTTCAGGTGGAAATCAAGGAAAAATTTCCATTTACAATACCAACTAAAAGAAATTAATATCTAGGAATAAACTTAACCAAGGATGTAAAGGATTTGTACACAGAGATCTACAAAATATTGCTAAAATAAACCAAAGAAGACTGAATAAATAGAAGTATAGTCCATGTTCATGGATTAGAAGGCTAATATCGTTTAAACATCAATTGTACCCAAATTGATTTACAGATTCAATGCAATCCTAATGAAAATTCCAACAGCCTACTTGGCAGAACTGGATAATTATATTAGAATAATGACTGTCACTCTGGGGCTGGAAATGGGGTGTGACTGCAATGTGGAATGCCATGGATTCCTGGGTGTATTTCCTATGTCTTTACCTAGCATTCCAGTTTGAAACTGTTATGCACCACATAAAAAGCCATGTTCTTTAACGCAATCTTATGGGGGCAAACTTATTGTGGGTGGGACCTTTGGATTAGGTTGATTCCATGGAAATGTGACCCACCCAATTTTGTGTGGAACCCTATGATTTAATTATTTCTATGAAAGTGTGACCCCAACCATTCAAGGATGGTCTTGGTTAGTTTACTGGAGTCCTTAGGAGAGCCTAGACCCAATACAGACCAGATGATTGGAAATATAAAAAGAAAGATGTTTGGAGATGCAAAGCTAAGAGATGAAGCCCAGAGCTTGCCCCAGGGAAGCTAAGTGAGAACCCATAGATGCTTAAGGATAAGGCCACTGGAATCAAAAGCTGAAAGCAATGCAACCCAGGAGCAAAGGACCAGCAGAAGCCAGCCACATGTCTTCTCAGCTGACAGGGATGTACTGGATGCCATTGAATTTCCTCAGTGAAGGTATCCTCTTATTGATGCCTTAGTTTGGAAACTTTTTATGGCCTAAATTGTAAATTTGTAACTTAATAAATCCCCTTTATAAAAGCCAATCCATTTCTGGTATTTTTGTTCCAGCAGCTTTAGCAAATGAGAACACCCAGGTTGCACTAATATAAGTGACTAATTTCACAATTCATTATACTGTATACTTATGCACTTTTTTATATTAATTAAATTTCACTTTCAATGGAGAAGTATAAATAGAGAATCAGAATAATCCTATAACAATCAGTAAGTTGAATTAACACACAATATTTCTACAAAAAAATCATGAACTTTACAGGAATTTACTGCAGTCTACTCAAGAAAGTAGTAATGAAAATATTAACAAAAATTCTTACTGAGAATAAAAAAGCAATCTGCATAAATCATTTATAAAAATTTCTATGGTTTATGGAATTAGAATTGGCATACAATAAATTGCAAATGTATAAAATGCACAATATAATACCTTTTAACATGCATATTCACCCACAAGACCATCAGCAAAATCAAGATACTGAATATATTCATCACATCAAAAGTTTATTTTACATCCATTTGTATTTCTTCCCTTTCAACCATTCCGACTCATTCCTTTATTGAGGCATTATACTGATCTTTTTCTGTCACTATAAAATTAGTTTCCATTTTCCAGATCCTTAAATGTGAAATTATGCAGTATAAACTATTTCTGTCTACCTGTTTTCATTCAAAAATTATTTTAAGATTCACATAGACACTCTTGTGTTTAAATAGTTCATGCTTTTCCTTCTTGATTAGATATCAAAAGTTGAATGTACCAAAAAATATACTGATTAATTGGATTGTCCCCCGTGTTTGATTGCCTATAAATGAAGAGGCTATAAACCCTCAACTCATTTTAAGGGGATACATAAATAATTTTTAACTTGTAATATTCCAATATTGGGGAAGAAAAAGAAGACTCTTGGTCTGAGACATGACGGGAATGAGAAGCATGAATTAATGAGAAGCCTTGACCATTTCAGTTTCCTTGGTGAATGATAATGTTTGACATGAAGCTTAGGACTGGCACAAAATCTTTTTTTTACCATATCAACACATGAAGAAAGTTGAGTGAACCCAAATTTCAAAGTTAACAATGATCACATACTTATACTCATGTACACAAAAAACACTAATTTACAGCCCTTGCATTTGTCCATAATCTTTTCTTTTATTTAATGTAATTTTACTGAAATTATTCATATATCATATAATCATCCAAAGTGTACAATCAGTGTTTCATGGTATCATTATATAGTTGTGCATTCATCACAACTATCAATTTTGGAAACACTTTACCACTCCAGAAAAGAACAAAAATTAAAATCAAAAAGAACACCCTAACATCCCATACCCCTTATCCTCTCCCAATTTTTTACTTTATTTTCTTACTCATCATTCCATACAATGGATAAAGGGAGTGCCAGTTGCAATATTTTCACAATTACACAGTCACAACATAAAAACTACATAAGTTGCACAGTCATCTCCAAGAATCAAGGCTACTGGTTTACAGTTCAACATTATATACCAAAAAGAGATATCTATAGAATGCATAAGAACAGCCTCTAGAATGACCTCTTGACTCTATTTAAAATCTCTTAGGCACTGAAACTCTATTTTGTTTCATTTTTCTTCCCTTTTTTGGTCCAAGAAGGCTTTCTCAATCCCATGATGGCAGGGAGAGTCTCATCTCTGAAAGTCACATCCCACATTGCCAAGAGAGATGTACACACCTGGTAGTCATGCAGCATGTGGGGGGAGGACAGTGAGTTTACTGGCTGTATTGGCTTAGAGAGAGAGGTCACATCTATCAAAGAAAGAGATTCTGTGGGGTGTCTCAAATGCAATTATAAGTAGTCTTAGTTTCTCTTTTTCAGGAAAAAGTTTCATAAGGATAAGTCCCAAGATAGAGGCCTTGCCTATTAAATTGGTAGTACCCAATACTTGCAAGAATATCAGAAAATCCTGAGGTGGGGAAGTTTAATATTTCCACATTATTCCCCATCCCCTCAAGGGGCCTTGAAAATACAATTTTATTCTCTGTCTAAATTACTCTGGGATGTATGAGGATATCACATCTACATATAAAAGCCAACAATATCTCACTCCCTGTTTGAAGTTCAATGTCATTATAGTGTTCAAATAGACTGACCATTCAAGTTAAACTACATAGTGTGCTAGAAAAAACATAGATTTTGCAGCAAATAAACATCTTTTCCTTTGGTCTCACAAAAAAGTTGAAATTGCAAAACACAGTCAATATCAGCCTTTACCCTTTTGTCTGATTTGCCTTAGTTCTAACTATGTCAACTTCATTCATATCTCTAATTGAAGTCTGACCTTTTCAGCTTTTTAAACAGTTCTGGTATGAGGTAATGCTGACTTTCATAGCTGCAGAATTTTAGCTCTGAATCTCAGGTGTCACACAGATATGTGAAATTTCAGGGAATAATCAGGTTATAAACAAAGAACCCAGTATCTCAGAATTTAGACACAACTGTAACTCAGGAATAAATGTGATTGCTATAAGAGCTTAAAATCTAGGAATTTTTACAATAAGCCTTCCTCTGAAAACCTATGTTCTTTAATTCAGTTCTTGGAGTTTGTACATTATAGTTATCACATACATGTGCATTATATTATTCTTTTCATTTCTGGCTTATTTCACTCAACATACTGCCCTTAATAGTCATTCACCTAGTTGCATGCCTCACAACTTCATACCTCTTGAGACATTCATATTCCATTTCATGTATACACCACAGTTCACCTCCCATACATCAGTCAGTGTACCCTTAGGCCATCTCCATTCATTGCAAATCATGACTACTGCCACCATAAGCACCAGGGTGCAAATGTCCATTCATGTTCATGCTTTCAATTCTTCCAAGTATATGCCTCATAATGGTGTGGCAGGATCATAAGGCAATCCTTCACTTAGCCTCAGTTTCAACCACTACACTGCCATCCAGAGCACCTGCACAATTCTACTTCCTTACCAACAGTAAATGGGTACATCCCTCAATCTTCCTTTCCTCCAGCAGTTGTATTTTTAAACAGCTTTATTCACACCCAATACAATTCATCCTAAGTAAACATTCAATTGTTCCTGTTATAATCACATAGTTATGCATTCACCACCACAATCTAAGGATATTTCCATTTCTTCCACAAATAAAGAAGAGAAAAAAAGACTAAAAAGTAAAAAAATAAAAATGAAGTAAAATAAAATAAAAGAAACAATAACAAGAATCCTATACCCCCTTACTTATATCACTTTTATTGATATTTAGCTTCTGTATATTGCATTTCTTACATTTCATGGAAGCATAATACAATGCTACTGTTAACCATATACTGTAATTTACATTGATTGTATTTTTCCATATATCATCCCATTATCAACACCTTGCAATGTTGACATTCAGTTGTTCTTCACCATCCAAGAACTTTCTTAGATTTCCAGATTTAATCACCATCATTGTTTACTCTAGGTTTTGCTAAGTTATACAGTCCCAGTCTTTATATTCTATCTTTCATTCTGGTGTCATACATGCCCCTAGCCTATTTCATTCAACCATATTCACATTCAACTTTGTTCAGTGTACCAAAACTATTGTGCTAACATCAGTGGTACTGTGCCATACATTTCTTTTTTCTTTTAATCTTTTTTTTAAGTCAACTGTATGAAAAATAAAAAAATAAAAATTTAAAAAAAACATACAATAAAAGAACATTTCAGAGAGACCATAACAAAGGAGAAAGAAAAAGACAACTAACCTAAGATAACTACTTTACTTGCAACATATTCCTACTCTACCCCAAGAAAGTAACCTAATATAGCAACATTTCTGTGAACTTGTTCCTAGTATACCCACCAGAAATTCACAGACCATAGCCATTCTTGGGCATTCCCAGAATGTTAAATTTACAAATGATAGCTTATCAGTTCTTATTGGATTATTGTTCCCCTTTCCTTAATTGCTCTCTATCACTAGTTCCCCTAGATTCTACATTATAAATGATTTGTTTTACATTTTTCAAAGTTCACATTAGTTGTAGCATATAATATTTCTCTTTTTGTGCCTGGCTTATTTTGCTCAGCATTATGACTTCAAGGTTCATCCATGTTGTCATATGTTTCATGACATCGTTCCTTCTTACTGCCGTGTAGTATTCCATCATGGGTATATACAATATTTTATTTATCTACTCATCTTTTGAAGGACATTTGTGTTGTTTCCATCTCTTGGCAATTGTGAATAATGCTGCTATGAACATTGGCATGCAGATATCTGCTCATGTCACTGCTTTCCGAACTTCCAGTTATATACCAAGAAGTGCAATCATTGGATCGAAGGGTAACTCTATATCTAGTTTTCTAAGGAACTGCCAGACTGACTTCCAGAGTGGCTGAACCATTATACAGTCCCACCAACAATGAATAAGAGTTCCAATTACTCCACATCCCCTCCAGCATTTGTGGTTTCCTGTTTGTTTAATGGCAGCCATTCTAATTGGTGTGAGATGGTATCTCAATGTGTTCGTAATTGCATCTCCCTAATAGCTAGTGAAGCTGAACATATTTTCATGTCTTTCTTGGCCATTTGTATTTCCTCTTCAGAGAACTGTTTTTTCATATGTTTTGCCCATTTCATACTTGGGCTGTCTGTACTATAGTCATTGAGTTGTAGCATTTTTTTATACATGCAAGATATCAGTCTTTTGTCAGATACATGGTTTCCAAAATTTTTGTCCCATTGAGTTGGCTGCCTCTTTACCTTTTTGAGAAATTCCTTTGAGGTACAGAAACTTCTAAGCTTGAGGAGTTCCCATTTATCTATTTTTTTCTTTTGTTGCTTGTGTTTTGGGTGTAAAGTCTAGGAAGTGGCCACCTAATACAAGGTATTGAAGATGCTTTCCTACATTATCTTCTAGGAGTTT
This sequence comes from Choloepus didactylus, assembly GCF_015220235.1. Taxonomy (NCBI): domain Eukaryota; kingdom Metazoa; phylum Chordata; class Mammalia; order Pilosa; family Megalonychidae; genus Choloepus; species Choloepus didactylus. The sequence continues at coordinate 802,619 of NW_023637615.1, forward strand.
TATGGTACTTTCTTTTATATTGAGATCTTTGGTCCATTATGAGTTAATTTTTGTGTAGGGTGTGAGGTACGGATCCTCTTTCATTCTTTTGGATATGGATATCCAACTCTCCCAACCCCATTTGTTGAAAAGACCATTATGACCCAGTTCAGTGACTTTGGGGCCTTATCAAAGATAAGTCAGCCATAGATCTGGGGGTCTATCTCTGAATTCTCAATTCAATTCCATTGATCTATATGTCTATCTTTGTGCCAGTACCATGCTGTTTTGAAAACTGTGGCTTTATAGTAAGCTTCAAAGTCAGGGAGTGTAAGTCCTCCCACTTCATTTTCCTTTTTTAGAGACTGTTTAGCAATTCAAGGCATCTTCCTTTTCCACATAAATTTGATAACTAGCTTTACGAAGTCTGCAAAGTAGGTTGTAGGAATTTTGATTGGGATTGCATTGAATCTGTAGATGAGTTTGTGTAGAATTTACATCTTAATGACATTTGGCCTTCCTATCCATGAACATGGAATACTTTTCCATCTTTTAAGGTCCCCTTCTATTTCTTTTAGAGGAGTTATGTAGTTTTCTTTATATAGGTCTTTTACATCTTTGGTTAAGTTTATTCCTAGGTAGTTAATTTTTTTAGTTGCAATTGAAAATGTTATATTTTTCTTGAGTGCCTCTTCAGTTTGTTCATTTCTAGCATATAGAAACATTACTGATTTATGTGCATTTATCTTGTATCCCACTACTTTGCTAAATTTTTTTATTAGCTCCAGTAGCTGTATCATTGATTTCTCAGGGTTTTCCAGATATAAGATCATATCATCTGCAAACAATGACAGTTTTACTTCTTTCTTTCCAATTTCGATGCCTTTTATTTCTTTATCTTGCCAGATTGCCCTGGCTAGCACTTCTAGCACAATGTTGAATAACAGTGGTGATAGCGGGCATCCTTGTCTTGTTCCTGATCTTAGAGGGAAGGCTTTCAGACTCTCACCATTGATTACTATGCTGGCTGTGGGTTTTTCATATATGCTCTTTATCATATTGAGGAAGTTTCCTTCAATTCCTACCTTTGAAGTGTTTTTATCAAAAAGGGATGTTGGATTTGTCAAATGCTTTTTCAGCATCTATTGAGATGATCATTTGATTTTTCCCTTTTGATTTGTTAATATGTTTTAATACATTGATTGATATTCTTATGTTGAACCATCCTTGCATGCCTGGAATGAACCCCACTTGGTCATGCTGTATGATATTTTTAATGTGTCTTTGGATTTGACCTGCAAGTATTTTGTTGAGGATTTTTGCATCTATATTCATTAGGGAGATTAGCTGTTCCTTTTCATTTTTTGTAGCATCTTTGCCTCGTTTTGGTATTAGATTGAATTTAGCTTCATAAAATGAGTTAGGTAGTGTTCCATTTTCTTTGATGTTTTGAAAGAGTTAAGTAAGATTGGTGTCAGTTCTTTTTGGAAAGTTTGGTAGAATTCCCCTGTGAAGACATCTGGCCCTGGGCATTTATTTGTGGGAAGCTTTTTGATGACTGATTGGATCTCTTTGCTTATGATTGGTTGGTTGAGGTCTTCTGTTTCTTTTCTGGTCTGTCTAGATTCTTCATATGTTTCCAGGAAATTGTCCATTTCCTCTACATTATCCAGTTTATTGCCATACAGTTGTTCATAGTATCCTCATATAATTTTTTTTAATTTCTTCAGGATCTGCAGTAATGTCCCCTTTCTCATTCATTATTTTGTTTATATGCATCTCTCTTTTTTTTTGTCGGTCTAGTTATGGGCTTGTCAATCTTGTTGATCTTCTCAAAGAAAAAGCTTTTGGTGTTATTTATCCTCTCTATTGCTTTTTTTTGTTCTCTATGTCATTTATTTCTGCTTTAAACCTTGTTATTTCTTTTCTTCTTCTTGGTTTAGGATTGGTTTGCTGTCCATTTTCTAGCTTCTTCAGTTGATCCATTAGTTCTTTGATTTTGGCTCTTTCTTCCTTTTCAATATATGCATTTAGTGCTATAAATTTCCCCTCAACACTGCTTTTGCTGCATCCCATAGGTTTTGGTATGTTGTGTTCTCATTTTCATTCATCTCTATATGTTTAGCAATTTCTTTTGCTGTTTCTTCTTTAACCCACTGATTGTTTAGGGGTGTGTTGTTTAACCTCCAGATATTTGTGAATTTTCTAAGTCTCTGATGGTTATTGACTTCTAATTATATTCCATTGTGATCAGAGAATGTGCTTTGAATAATTTCAATCCTTTTAACTTTATTGAGCCTTGTTTTATATCCCAGCATATTCTGTAGAAAGTTCCATGAGCACTAGAGAAGAATGTGTATCCTGGTGTTTTGAGATGTAATGTTCTATATATGTCTGTTAAATCCAATTCATTTATCAGATTGCTTAGGTTTTCAATTTCCTAATTGGTCTTCTGTCTGGTTGATCTACCTGTAGGAGAGAGTGATGTGTTGAAGTCTCCCACAATTATTGTGGAAGCAATTCCTTCATTTAGTTTTGCCAGTGTTTCTCTCATGTATTTTGTGGCACCTTGATTGGGTGCATAAACATTTATGACTATTTCTTCTTGTTGAATTGCCCCTTTTATTAGTATGCAGTGGTCTTCTTTGTCTCTCAAAACATCCCTGCATTTAAAGTCTATTTTATCTGAGATTAATATTGCTACACCTGTTTTCTTTTGGCTGTAATATGCATGAAATATTTTTCCCATCTTTTCACTTTCAATTTCTTTGTGTCCCTGTGTGTAACATGAGTCTCTTGTATGCAACATATTGATGGTTCATTTTTTTAATCCATTCTGCAAATCTATGTCTTTTAATTGGGGAGTTTAATCCATTTGCATTTTACATTATAACCATGAAGGCATTTCTTGAATCAGCCCTCTTATTCTTAGGTTTATGTTTGTCATATATATTTTTCCCTCTCTCTATTAATATCATTTAATGTACCCATACCAAATTTCTTTAGTACTGAACCTTTCCCCATATCTCTCTCCGTTCTTTGTTTCTCTGTCTGTAGGGCTCCCTTTGGTATCTCAAATAGGACAGCTCTCTTATTAGCAAATTCTCTCAGTATTTGTTTTCTGTGAAAAATTTAAGCTCTTCCTCAAATTTGAAGGAGAGCTTTGCTGGATAAAGTATTCTTGGTTGGAAACTTTTCTCCCTCAGAATTTTAAATATGTCATGTCACTGCCTTCTTGCCTCCATGGTGGCTGCTGAGTAGTCACTACTTATTCTTCTGCTGTTTCCTTTGTATGTGGTGAATTGCTTTTCTCTTGCTGCTTTCCAAACTTGCTCCTTCTCTTCCATATTTGACAGTGTGATCAGAACATGTCTTGGAGTGGGTTTATTTGGATTTATTCTATTTGGAGTTCACTGAGCATTTATGATTTGTGTATTTATGTTGTTTAGAAGATTTGTGAAGTTTTCCCCAAAAATTTCTTTGAATACTCTTCCTAGACTTTTACCCTTTTCTTCCCCTTCTGGAACACCAATGAGTGTTATATTGGGATGTTTTATATTATCTATCATATCCCTGAAGTCCATTTCAATATTTTCAATTTTTCCCCCATTCTTTCTTTTGTGCTTTCATTTTCCATTCTGTCATCTTCCAGGTCACTGATTCATTGTTCAACTTCCTCTAGTCTTGTACTATAAGTATCCAGAATCTTTTTAATTTGGTCAACAGTTTCATTAATTTCCATAAGATCATCTATTTTTTTATTTAGTCTTGCAATGTCTTGTTTATGCTCTTCTAGGGTCTTCTTGATGTCCTTTATATCCTGTGCCATGCTCTTCTTCATGTCCTTTATATCCCATGCCATGGTCTCATCATTCATCTTTAGTTCTTTGATTAGTTTTTCTAGGTACTGTGTCTCCTCTGATCTTTTGATTTGGGTGCTTGGGCTTGGGTTATCCATATCATCTGTTTTTTTCATATGCTTTAAAATTTTCTGTTGTTTTTGGTCTCTTGTCATTTGCTTAACTTATAGGGTTCTTTTAGGATATGTAGACCAATTGAAGTCTTTATCTATAATTTTTCAGATCTACAGCTTCATAGAGTACACTTTAACTAACCAGCAGGTGGCATCCACGAGCCACCTGGTCCCCTCAAGCCAGTTCTCCCCTGCTTTGCCTTTGTGGTGAATGGAGGAGTGAGTCTTGTGGGGTCCAATTGGTGTACCAAGCTTTCTTGCCATCCATTTCTGTATTTCTAAAATCAATCCTGTTTATCATTCTGTACTCCTTCAGCATAAACTGCCAAATCCCTACCCTCTTTCTGTCTCCTGATAAACTGTGTTCTCAATTTTTACTCTCAAAATTCTCTTTGTTTCTTTTTACCCCTAATGATTGGTTTCATTTCTACACTCTTCTCAAACTTATCTCTCCTGTCTTTTCCTATCTGCCTGTAGTGGTCCCTTCACTATTTCTTGTAGATAAGGATTCTTGTTTTAAAAATGCTCTCACTTCTTGTTTGTCTGAAAATAATCTCTCCCTCATTTTGGAAAGACAGTTTTGCTGGATATAAAATCATTCATTGGCAGTTTTTCTCTTTCAGTATCTTAGCTGTATCCTAATGCTACCTTCTTGCCTCCATGGTTTTGGCTGGAATCACCACATATACTTTTATTGAGCTTCCCTTTTATGTGATGTATTGCTTTTCTCTTGTTGCTTTTAGACTTCTCCCCTTGTTTAGGACATTTGACAATATGATCAGTGCCTTGGAGTAGTCTATTCAGATATATTCTGTTTGGTGTATGCTGTGCTTCTTGGATCTCTAATTTTGTGTCTTTCATAAGAGAAGGGAAATTTTCAGTGATTATTTCCTCCATTTTCCCTTATTCCCCTTTCTCCTTCTCTTCTCCTCCTTGGACACCCATGACATGTATAGTTGTGCTCTTCATGTTGTCAATCAATTCCCTGAAACTCTGGTCATATTTTTCCATAGTTCTCCCTTTCTGGCCTTTTGTGTGTAGGATTTCAGGTGTTCTGTCCTCTAGTTCACTAATCCTTTCTTCTGCCCCTTCAAACCCGCTGTTGTAAGTCTCCATTGTGTTTTTTCTAACCTCAATTGTGTGTTTCATTCCCATATGTTCTGCTATTTCTTTTTTCGCACTTTCAAGTTCTTCCTTATATTTGCACAAAGATTTTTTTTTATACCCTTCTTCTCTTTTGCCATATCTTCCCTCAACTCATGGATTTCATTTTTAATTGACTTAGCAGTTTATGGAACATCTTTATTTGCTGCTTCAACTCCTATTTCTCATTTGAAGTGTTAGTTTGTTCCTTTGACTGGGCCATATCTTCATTTTCCCTAGTGTGACTTATATATAATTTTTGTTGGTGTATAGTCATCTGGTTTCCCTGATTAGTTTATTCCAGAGGTCACTTTCAATCTTTTACTTAGGGTTTTCTTTTTGGTTGGTCTTGTTCTTTATCTGTACTTTGGCATTAAGTTCAAAATTTTCTAGACCTCTAGCGTGGCTTCTGTTTAAATGATCAGAATTTTTCAGCTCTTGTTATTCTTGTTCTTTCATTGCCTATATAGAATCTTTGTTTTTGAGGATGAGGGTCTACCCAGATATCATCAGTCCCAAGCAGATTTTACTGGATTGGACAGGCCCAGGTCCCAAGAGGGAGTTGGAATCTTTTCATGAGGATGAGAAACAGAATATCATCAAATTTTCCTGTGAAGCATCTAGACCCTTTTTTTACTATCCTGCCCAGCTGGTGGTGCTTGCCAGCCCACACCTCCACACCAGCATAAAGAGGTGTGTTTTCATTTTCTCAGGGTATGGTAGGAACATGTTGGAAGCAGTATAGTTATATTATTTGTTTGTCTTTTTCTTTTGGTTATGGTTTGTTAATTTTCTTGGGGTGTGCCAAGAACATGCTGGAAGCAGCTATTTTAGGTCATTTATTTGTCTTAATCCTTTGCTTTGTTTTGTTTGAAATGTTTTCATTTTTGTTTTTTGTTTTGATTTTTCAATAAAGTTAAAAATCTTAAAAAAACATTAAATTAATTAAATTTAATTGAAACTAAAATACTGTGTTCTTTAGTGCCACCAGACAAATTTCAAATGCCCACTAGCTGCATGTGCTTAGTGTCTTCTGTGATGGACTCTGCAGGTATAGAACACTATCTTCATTGCAGAAAGTATTATTAGAACTGCTGATCTGGAATTTAGATATTTCTTCAATTTATGAATGATTTATATTTTTCTTTGCTCTATTCCTTTGTTTCTTTTCTCAAATGATGCTTTATTGTATTTCTTTTAACTTATTAAGGTAGGTGATTAATATAATTTAATTATTTAAATTAATTATTTTCTTATTTCTTTGTTTTGTTATGTTTTTTAAGTTTCTTGGGGTATGGTAGGAAATATTTGAAGCAAAATAGTTATTGTAGGTTATTTGTTTTTCTTAATCATTCACTTTATTTTATTTGAAATGTTGTGGGTTTTTCTTGTTTTTCATAAATAATGTTTAAAAAGAAGCTAGAGGACAGTGAGGTGGGGCAAGATGGAGTCATAGAGAGGTGTGGAATTTAGCAGCTAGTAAATGACCAGGAACTCCCTGAAACAACTTTTTGGGAGACATCCATGACCAGAAACAAATCATACCCCAGTCTGGAATGGTTGGAAGGGTCAAGACCACAGCATAGAACTGTAAGTAAATCCCCCAAACTGCAGAGCTTTTGTCCATCCCACACTAACATGGCAGACTGTTTGGTACTCTTCCCTGTGGGAAAAAAGCTGTCTCTACTAGGGGCAGGGGAAAGTAGGTGAACCAAGCTGCTACTGTGATTTTTGATTAAAAAAATTGTTCTATTTAATACAAGCTACCAGCACAGATAAACACCAGAGCAAGCAAGAAAATAAACCTGAGGTCTCTCATGCAGAGAGAGGGCAGGGCTAAGGGAAAAATAATAAATAGATGAATAAATAAATAAATAAATAAATAAATAAACAAAAACAGAGACTTTGGGAGTTGGCTGAGCTCAGAGTACTGAAAAAGGGCTGTGCCTATGCAAGAGGGGCATGCAAATTGGGAACCAACTAACCAACTCTAGGTCCTGACTGGCATATTTGGTGGCAGGGTACTGGCTCTGAAAAGGTGATTTATGTCTTTTTTCTTTGTATGAAATATTCTAAGTAGCTCATTAAAGAAAGCCTCAGGAATTTTCAATTGTCAGTGCAGACCCAGGCAAAAGTGGAAGTAAGATAGTTCTGAGAGACAAAGTAAGCACCCAAGTGAAGGAGATAATTCCTGAAAGGGCATATCTTCTCTGAGGAAAGGTGGCATGGAGCCAAGCTTAAGTGGTGACCCTCCTTCAGAGAATTCAGACCCCTGTGCTGTAGGGCAGATCAGGTTTAGCACTCCTTCTACTGCAACTTCTGTTACAACCATGCCCCTGGCAAGGAAAGGGTCAGATGAGAATTAAAGGTGACATCAGATTTTCTTGATTAGTTTATTCTGGAGTTCATTTTCACTCTTTTATCTAGGGTTTTCTTGTTCATTGGCTTTGTTATCTATCTTTTGGTGTTCAGTTCAACTTCTTATTCTAAACTTCTAATTTAGGTCCTATTTCATTGATCAGAATTTTTCACCTTTTGTTTTTCTTTTTCTTTCCTGCCTCTATGTAGCCATTTTTTGAGAGGATCTCCTCAGATATGGTCAACCCCAGTCAGGTTTTCCCAGTTCAGAGAGGCTCAGGTCTCAGGAGGAGGATATGGAGTTCCACTGAGAATGAGACCCTCCTAGTAGACCTTTAGACTCTGTGCTTTTCCTATCCTGTACTGCAGGTGGCATTTGCCAGCCTGCAGCTCCCCACTGGTTGGTGTCTTTAGTTCTCCTGCTGACTCTGTTCCTGTCAGTGGCATGGCTGACTGAAGCTGGTTTCTGACATCCAGGAACTGGGGTATGAGTTCTTTGAAATAGGGCTGCCAATTGAGCTGGACCACACCCCCTTTTCTTGGTGGAAATTATGCCCTTTAGGAACAAGTTTCCCCACTAGGTTCATTGCTTTGACTGTCAGACTTATCTCAGCTCTCCATTGCCTAGGTTCAGAGGCCAGTTGCAAATATCTGAGGCTTTCCGTAAAGAGCTACTTAGAATAGTTATTTGTTTAAAAAAGGGAAAAAAGGAAAAAGAAAAAAGAATCCCTTTTTAAGTCCTTTCCACAGCCCCCAAGTTTTGTCTGTCAGTATAAAATATTTAAATATATGCACTTTAGGGTATTATCTGGATAGTCACACTCCAACAACATTAGTTCTGTCCTTGCCAGGGGGCTAATGAGGTGTAAAAAGGATAAGGAGTCAGAGAGCAAGAAAAGGGACAAAATGTAGAGAAAAAACAAACCTTTTTGGAGCCATGGAATGGGTGGCCATTTCTATTTGCCCCCCTTGTAAGAGACCAGACCTTCTCCAGCAACCTCAACACCCCAACTACAATATTTATCTAATTAATTTGTTAATTAATTCTGTAGTTGAGGCTGGGTTGAGCCCCCATTCTTGACCCCAGCAGATTGTTTTTATTTTTCCCTTCAGGTAACCAGACATAAGACAGTCCATGGGGTCTGGGAATGGGGGGAACCAGACACCTGGCCATGGAAACTTACAGGTGTTCTCAGCCTTACAACTGATTCCATATTAGTGGATGATGCATGGCTTTTCACAGAAGACCCAAAAAAATGCTGTTTCATACAGTTCCTGGCTAATTACAAGCTGCCCTAGAGTAGTGAATAAATTCCACTCCTCACCACTCTGCCATCTTACCTGCCCCATCTCTGTTTCATTTTTTTCCTTTTTTTAAGATTTGTTCACATACCATACAATCATCCAAAGCATATAATCCATTGATTACATAACCATCATATAATTGTTCATTCATCACCTTGATCTATCTTTGTTAACATTTTCCTTGTACCAGAAGAAGTGAAAGTAAGAATAAAAAAATAAGAGTAAAAACAGAACACCAAAATTGTACCCCCACACTATTTTCCTTTAGTTTCTTTGCCCCTATTTTTCTACTCATCCAACCATACACTGGATAAAGGGGAGTTGTGATCCACATGGCTTTCACAATCGCAGTGTAACCCTTTATAATCTCCATTGTTATACAATTGTTTTCAAAATTCAAGGCTACTGGGTTGTAGATTGATAGGTTCAGGTATTTACTACTAGCTATTCCAATTCATTAAAACCTAAAAAGAGTTATCTACATTATGAACAAAAGTGACCACCAGAGGGATCTGTTAATTCCTTTTGGAGTCCCTCAGCTGCTGAAATTTTATTTCATTTAATTATATTTCACATCCCCCTTTTGGTCCAGATGATCTCCACCCCATGATGCTAGTTCCATATTCCTCCCCAGGAGTCATATCCACAATGCCAGGGAGATTTACACCACTGGGTGTCAGATCCAATGTAGGGGCAGGGCAGTGATTTCATCTGCCAAGTTGGCTTAGCTAGAGAGACAGGGCCATTTCTGAGAAACAAAGAGGCATTCAGGGGGAAAAACTGAGGAAAAATTATAAGCAGGCCTAACCCCTCCTTTGCAGTAACAGGCTTCTCAAGGGCAAGTCCCGTGACAGAGGTCTCAGCACATCAAGCCAACAGTCCTCAATGTTTGTGAGCACATCAGCAACCATTCAGCTGGGGAAGTCCAACACTTCTGCATTTATCCCCAGCTTCTCAGGTGGGCTCTGCATATGTTTTTCATTGTTTTTTCTTAATTAACTATTAAATATACCAAAAATTTTAAAAAAACATACATTAAAAAATCATTTCAAACAAACCAAAACATGGGAATAAGAAAAAGACAATTAACCTAAATTAACTACTTTACTTTCAATATTTTCCTACTCTACCCCAAGAAAATATACAGACTATAACCCAGCAAAGGAATAAAAGACAGATAACCTAAGATAACAACATTTATGTGAACTTGTTCCTTCCTTACCCACCAGAAAGTAAACCATAGTTGTTCCAGGGGATTCCCAACACATTAAATTTACCCATAACTTATCTGTTCTCATTAGTTTATCATTCCCCTTTACTAATTGCTATCTATTGCTAGGTCCCCTACATCCTACAATATAAACCATTTATTTTATATTTTTCAATTTTCACATTAGTGGTAGCATATAATATTTCTCTTTTTTGTACCTGGCTTATTTTCTCAGCATTATGTATTCAAGTTTCATCCATGATGTCATATGTTTCAGGACATTGTTCCTTCTTATTGCCACATAGTATTCCATCATGTGTATATGCCATATTTTATTAATCCACTCATTGGTTGAAGGACATTTGGGTTGTTTCCATCCTTGACAATTGTGAATATTGCTGCTATGAATGTTGGCATACAGATCTCACTTCATGTCACTGCTTTCAGATCTTCTGGATATATACTGTGAAGTGCAATGGATAGATTGAAGGGTTACTATTTATCTAGTTTTCTAAGGAACAGCCAGGCTGTCTTCCAGAGTGGCTGAACCATTATAGAGTCCCACCAACAATGAATAGGGGTTCCAATTTCTCCACATCCTCTCCAGCATTTACAGTTACCTGTTTAGTTAATGGCAGCCATTCTAATTGGTATGAGATGGTATCTCATTGTGGTCTTAATTGCAAATCTCTAACAGCTGGAGAACCTGAACATTTTTCATGTGCTTTTTGGTCATTTGTATTTTGTCTTCAGTGAACTATCTTTCCATGCCTTTTGCCCATTTTATTATTGGGTTGTCTGTACTATGTCATTGAGTTGTAGGATTTCTTTATATGTGCAAGATATCAGTCTTATCAGATTCATGGTTTCCAAATTTTTTTCCATTGAATTGGCTGCCTCTTCCCCTTTTTGACAAATTCCTTTGAGGTACAGAAACTTCTGTTTGTGGAGTTACCATTTATTTATTTTTTTCTTTTGTTGCTTGTGTTTTGGGTGTAAGGTTTAGGAAGTGACTGCCTTATACAAGATCTTGAATATGTTTCCCTAAATTAAATTCTAGGAGTTTTATGACATTGTTTCTTATGTTGAAGTATTTAACCCATATTCAGTTAGTCTTTGTGTAGGGTGTGAGGTAGGGGTCCTCTTTCATTCTTTTGGATGTGAATAGCAAACCCTCACTGCACCATTTTTTGAAAAGACTGTTATGTCCAAGTTCAGTGGCTTTGGGGGACTTCTCAAAGATCAGTCCACCATAGATCTGGAGTCTATCTCTGAATTTTCAATTTAATTAGATTGATCAATATATCTATCTTTGTGCCAGCACCATGCTGTTTTGACTACTATGGCTTTATAATAAGTTTCAAAGTCAGGGAGTGTAAGTCCTACTACATTGTTTTTCTTCCTTAGAGTGGTTTCAGCAATTCAAGGCATTTTCCCTTTCCAAATAAATTTGATAACTAGCTTTTCCAAGTCTTCAAAGTAGGTTGTTGGAATTTTGACAGGGGTTGCTTTGAATCTGTACTGAATTTGGGTGAATTGGGTAGAATTGATAATGAACAATAATTAACAATATTTAGCCTTGCTATCCATGAACATGGAATATGTTTCCATATTTTAAGGTCCCTTTCTATTTCTTCTAGTAGAGTTATGCAGTTTTCTTTGCATAGATCATTTACATCTTTGGTTAAATTTATTCCTAGATTCTTGATTTTTTAGTTGGTATGTAAAATGTTATCTTTTTCTTGATTGCCTCTTCACTTTAGTCATTTCAAGTGTATAGAAACATTACTGAACTTTGTGCATTAATCTTGTGTCCTGCTACATTGCTAAATTTGTTTATTAGCTCTAGTAGCTGTGTCATTGATTTATCAGGGTTTTCCACATATAAGATCATGACATCTGCAAATAATGACAGTTTTAGTTCTTCCTTTCCAATTTTGATGCCTTTTTTTCTTTGTCTTGCCAGATTGCCCTAGCTAGCACTTCTAGCAGAATGTTGAATAAAAGTCATGACAGCAGGTATCCTTGTCTCATTCCTGATCTTAGAGGGAAGGCTTTCAGTCTCTCACTGTTTAGTACTATGCAGGCTGTGTGCTTTTCATATATGCTGTTCATCATATTGAGAAATTTTCCTTCAGTTCATACCTTTTGAAATGTATTTATCAAGAAGGGATGTTGGATTGTGTTGAATGCTTTTACAGCATCCATTGAGATGATCATTTGATTTTTCTCATTTGATTTGTTAATGTGTTTTAATACATTGATTTTCTTATGTTGAACCATCCTTGCATTACTGGAATGAACCCCACTTGGTCATGGTGTATGATTTTTTTAATGTGTCTTTGGACTTGATTTGCGAGAATTTTGTTGAGAATTTTTGAATCTATATTCATTAGGGAGATTGGCCTGTAGTTTTCCTTTCTTGTAGCATGTTTGCCTGGTTTTGGTATTAGAGGAATGTTAGCTTCATAAAGTTGTGTTAGATTGTGTTCTATTTTCTTCAATGTTTTGAAAGAGTTTAAGTAAGATTTGAGTCAGTTATTTTGGAAAGTTTAGTAGAATTCCCCTGTGAAGCCATCTGGCTCTGGATATTTTTGTGTGGGAAGTTTTTGATGACTGATTGGAACCCTTTGCTTGTGATTGGTTGGTTGAGGTCTTCTATTTCTTCTCCAGTTAGACTAGGTTTTTCATGTTTCCAGGAAATTGACCATTTGCTCTATATTATCTAGTTTGTTGGCATACAGGTGCCCACAGTATCCTCTTATATATATTTTTATTTCTTTAGGATCCACAGCAATGTCACCTCTCTCATTCATTATTTTGTTTATTTGGGTCTTCTCTTTTTGAATTTGTGAGCCAAGCTAGGGGCTTTTCAATCCTGTTGATTTTCTCAAGGGACAAATTTTTGATGTTGTTTATCTATCTATTTTTTTTTTTTTTTGTTCTCTAAGTCATTTATTTCAGCTTTAATCCTTGTTATTTCTTTTCTTCTACTTGGTTTAGGATTTGTTGTCTGATCATTTTCTAGCTTCCTCAGTTGCCCCATTATTTCTTTGATTTTAGCTCTTTCTTTCTTTTTAATGTATGCATTTAGCAGTATAAATTTGACATGCAGTACTGCTTTTGCTGCATCCCATAGGTTTTGATATGTTGTGTTCCATTTTCATTATTTGCTGTATATTTAGCAATTTCTCTTGCTATTTCTTCTTTAGTCCACTGAATATTTAGGAGTGTGTTGTTTAACTTACAGGTATTTTTGAATTTTCTAAGTCTCTGATGGTTATTGACTTCTAATTGTATTCCATTGTGATCAGAGTATGTGCTTTGAATAATTTCATTTTTTAAAAATTTATTGAGGCTTGTTTTATGTCCCAGGATATGATCTATTCTGGAGAAAGTTCTGTGAGAACTAGAGAAAAATATGTATCCTGGAGTTTTAGGGTGTACTGTTCTACATATGTCTGTTAATTCAAATTCATTCATCAGATTGTTTAGGTTTTCAATTTCCTTATTTGTCTTCTGTCTGGTTGGTTTATCTTCTGTCTGGTTGATCTATCTATAGGAGAGAGTAATGTGGTGAAGTCTCCCACAGCTATAGTGCAAATATCTATGGCTTCCTTTTAATTTTGCCTTTAATTTTTATCTCATGTATTTTGGGGCATGTTAATTGGGTGAATAAATATTTATGATTGCTATTTCTTCTTGTTGCATTGTTCCTTTATTAGTATATAGTGACCTTCTTTGTCTCTCATAACATCCTTGCATATAGAGTCTATTTTATCTGAGATTAATATTACTACTCCTGCTTTCTTTTGGCTGTAGCTTCCATCAAATTTTTTTCCATTGTTTTTCTTTCAATTTCTTTGTGTCCCTCTGTTGAAGATGACTCTCTTGGAAGCAACATATTTATGGTTCATATTTTTTAATGCATTCTAGCAATTGATATTTTTAATTTGGAAGTTTAAACCATTCACATTCAATATTATTACTGTGAAGGCATTTCTTGAATCAGCCATCCTATCCCTCGGTTTCTGTTTTTCACATGCATTTTTCCCTCTCTCTTAATTTCCTTTAAAGTAACCTTACTAAATCTCTTAGTTTTGGACCTCTCTCCATACCTCCCTCTCCTTTCTTTGTTTCTCTTTTGGAAGTACTCCCTTTAATATCTCAAGTAGATTCGGTCTCCTTTTAGCAAATTCTCTCAGCATTTGTTTTTCTGTGAAAAATTTATGCTCACCTTCAAATTTGAAGGAGAGCTTTGCTGGAAAAAAATTCTTGGTTGTCAATGTTTCTCTTTCAGAATTTTAAATATGTCATGCCACTGCCTTCTTTCCTCCATGGTGGTCACAGAGTTATCACTGCTTAGTCTTCTGCTGTTTCCTTTGTATGTGGTGAATTGCTTTTCTCTTTCTGATTTCAGGACTTGCTCCTTCTCTTCTGTTTTTGACAGTGTGATCAGAATATGTCTCAGAGTGGGTTTATTTGGATTCATTCTACTTGGAATTCACTGGGCATTTATGATTTGTTTAGTTATGTTGTTTACAAGATTTGGGAAGTTTTCCCCAACAATTTCTTTGAATACTCTTCCTAGACCTTTACCCTTCTCTTCCCCTTCTGGAACACCAATAAGTCTTATATTTGGATGTTTTATATTATCTATCATATCCTTGAGGTCCATTTTGAGTTTTTCAATTCTTTCCACATTCTTTCTTTTGTTCTTTCATTTTCTCTTCTGTCATCCTCCAGGTCACTGATTCATTGTTCAGCCTCTTCTAGTCTTTACTATGAGTATCCAGAATCTTTTTAATTTTTTCAACAGTTTCTTTTATTTCCATAAGGTCATCTAATTTTTTATTTACTTTTGCAATTTCTTCTTTATGCTCTTCTAGGGTCTTCTTTATGTCCATTATATCCTTTGCCATGGTCTTCATATCTTTTATATACTGTGCCTTGCTCTTATTTTTCCTCTTTATTTCTTTGATTAATTGCTCAAAGTACTGTGTCTCTTCTGACCTTTTGATTTGGGTGTTTGTGCTTGGGTTATCCATATCATCTGGTTTTGTCATATGCTTTAAATTTTTCTGTTGTTTTTGGCCTCTTGGCATTTGCTTAACTTGATAGGGTTCTTTCAGTTATGTAGACTGATTCAAACCCTTATCTCTAATTTGTCAGTTCTACAGCTTCATAGAGTACACTTTAACTAACGAGCAGGTGGTGTCTGCAAACCACCTATTCTCTTCAAGCCAGCTCTCCCTAACTTTGTCTTTGTGGTGAGTGTGGGCATGAGTCTTGTTGGGTCCAATTGGTGCACCAAGCTTGCATGTGTAGTTGGTATTGCCCACCCTGCATATAGGGCATGTGTCTGAACAGTTAGGGCTGGGGGCATCTTTAATAATCAAATCTCCCAGGTGTTCCTGGCAAGTTAAATCTTTTGCAATAGTCTAATCCTTCAGTTCTTTCTTGCCACAGTTTGTCTCTGCCACTGACCCAGAAGTCTTTGGTATTTGTTTATTGTCCCTGGGACATGTGTTTGTGTCCCTCTTCCAAGCCATGCACTCCTAAGTCCTCTGCTGAGGGACACCTGTGCTACATAACAGGTGAGCACCATCCCCCAAGAGGGGTTTTGGGCTGCAGGGTTGTGTAGGGTTATTCCCAGTCTGCTGAAAGGATGGCTGAATGGGGCCTTTTAATTTCCATCTTTCACACAGCTCTGCCTTCCCAGCTCCAGGACAATTAGCTGAGGGCATGGGAAAGGCTATTGTCCATGCCCAATATTGTGTTTGTTTGGCACTTACCATCACATGGTGTTGTTTGGGGCAGTTCTGGGCTGTGGCACTGGTGCTGGACAGAAGCATTCCCAGCTCACTGGGAAGATGGCTGTAAGAGCATACCCCACTTTTCCTGAGAAGTTGTGGTGTTTAGCAAATTTTCTCAGCCATTGGACTTATTGCTTTGTGTCTTAGAGCTCTCTTAGCTCTGCTCTTGTCTGGGCCCAAATTGCAAGTATTTGAGGCTTTGTGTAATGGACTTCTTAGTGTAATTGTTTCAGAAAAAGAGAAAAGATAAGAAAAAGAAGGGCCATCTTTTCAGATCTAATGGACTATTGAAATGCTAAGAGACAAGGATATTAAGGCCATTAAGGAACAGTCAAGAAAACAGAGAAACCAGCTCTTCAGACAAGGAAACTCATCCTCTGGATTTGCATACAAGCCTGACTCTGTTTGAGCCCTGCCCTTCTCTATTCTATGTTCACCAGAACTCCAAATGTCTCTGTTTTTTTTTTGGTTTTTTTTTTTTTTTTTTTTTTTGGCTAGCCCTATCTCCTCTCTACTGGGCTGACTGTTCCTGGCTTCTCTGGTGTCTAGTCTCAGCCAATCTATGTTTGGAGTTTAGATCAGCAATCTTAGTTTTCAATAAGAACCACATCTGCAGTTCTTCCTCCTCATTCCCGGCACTAATGGCCCCTCCTCCCAGGGGACTGAACCTGGCAGGGAAGGGCATGGGTCCACTGGCCACAAAAGATTACAAATTTTGCAGATCTCAGCTGTTCCACACATTTGTGAGTGTTGTATGAAGTACGCCCAAATTCAAATTGCTCTCTGGTGTCTGGTCCATGCAGTTCCTGGCTCTTACTGCCCTGGAGGAGTAACTAAAACCTACACCTCACCACTCTGCCATCTTGCCCTGCCCTCTCTCCTTCATTTTTGAAAGACAGTTTTGCCAGATATTCAGTTCTTGGTTGGCACTTTTTCTCTTTCAGTATTTTAAATAGATCATGCTACTGCCTTCTTGCCTCCAAGGTTTCTAATGTGAAATCCACAAATATTCTTATCAAGCTTCACTGTATTGATTGATTTATTTTATCTTTCCATTTTCAGAGTTCTCTCTTTGTCTTTGATATTTGACAATATGATTAGTTATTGTCTTGGAGTAGGTCTATTCAGATCTATTCTGTTTTGGGTAAGCTGTGCTTATAAAGGGTGGTGCACTTACTTTATATTGATCACCTTTCAAGTGAGGACATGAAGTGACCTTCAGGCTGAGACCTGAAGAATGAGAAGGAGGCAGCTATTCAAACTGCTAAGGAAAGAACATTCCTAGCAGTGGTAACAGGAAGGACAAATATAAAGGAGGAAGAGAATAATATCCCAGTTCAAGGAACAGAAGAGAGTGCAGGAGAGGTTGGGTGTGCAATTGGATAGTTTCTCATATAGGGCCTTAGGAAGATATAAGTTTGGATTTGATTTGCAGAATCTCTCTTTAGAAAGAGGACAGGGGAATAATACTGTGATAGTGTGGGAACAGGGTAGATAAACAGGATAACCTTAACTGGAGACAGCAGCTGTGGTGAAAACAACAGGAGATGGATTTTGCTTTCTGTTAGGCCCTTGCAGGTCTCCTACATGCATGTATGCAGCCTCAGAATACTTTAGGAGCCTGAGGCTGACTTGGGTCCTCTGTGGTCTCCACAGATCCAGCAAGCGACCTCCATTGTGCTTGCCCTACAATATATCCCCAGGATAGTAGAGTCCTTGGCACTCCCCAACTTCCTGTCTCTGAGATTGTCACTTCCATTGATTATGCTGACAGGAGTAGATGTACAAACCACCCCATATTTAATGGACCATCTCCCACTGTGGGAGAGGTGCTCCTAGTTACCATGGCCTGCCTTGCCCTGGCAAAATATCATTAACTGAGCTAGGATAGAGCAGGGAGTAGGAGCAACCTAAGATCAAAGAACACAGACAACCTCTCTTCTGAGAAGCATAAATGCTACAAAGACTGATATATAACTCTGACCTCTTCTCAGAGTGCTGAAATCGTTGCATTGGTTAATTTTGTCCAGTTCATGGTCATGTTTTGGGGAAAAGATTTCGTGATTTTCTTATTTGATTGTAGCCTTAAGTTATGGGTGGTTAGCATTTTAGTTTTCAATGAATAAATCCTTTAAGGAAGGGTGGATAAGATGGCCCAGTAAATAAGGGCTGAAAGACTGAATAGTGGCACAAGATCAGAAGTTGGGTGGGTGCAGAAAAGTTACAGCCCATCCAGTCTTGTTAGCCACTTTTGTCTGCATGTGCCATGGAGATTAAATCAGATTCCTATATCAGGAGAAGGCATTATTTGGATCAGAATAAATATCATGGGAGACTTTCATGAAATGAGAAGAACTGGAAATGACAGAGAGACAAAGTTGAGGGTTAAATACAACTTAGGAGCTTTCATTTAAAAAGAGTAACTCCTCCTTCCAGCCCAAAAGGACTGATGTGACCAAAGGTGATCAGACATTGGGATAATGACCCTGCAAGAATGAAGAGACCATGACATAAATGGGCTAGGATTCATACTGAAGAGTAACAAATGATTTTATCTTTTTAATGCATTTTTATTGAGATATATTCACATAACATACAATCCTTCAAAGAGTACAATCAGTTGTTCATAGTTGTGCACTGGTCACCACAATCAATCTTTAAATGTTTTCATTATTCCAAAAAAATAAAATAAAAATTAGAATAATAAATAATATCCATGACATTCCAGTCCCATCCTCTCCCATTATTAATTTATTTTTTCACACTCATTCATTGTTTTTTAACTTTATCAAAAAATTAAATAATGAACAATAAAAAAACATTTCAAACAAAACCAAAAAGAGCAATAAGAATAAATGAATAACCTAAAATAACTACATTGTTTTCAACATGTTCCTACCCTACTCCAAGAAAATAGACTATAACCCAACAGAGGAATAAGAAAAACAAATAACCTAAAATAACTACATTTCTGAAGATTTGTTCCTACGGTAACCCCCAGAAATTAACAAACCATAGTCATTCCTCAGCATTCCAGAACATTAACTTTGCCCTCCGTAACTTATCTGTTCTTATTAGATTATCATTCTCTATTCACTATTTGCTGTCTATTGCTTTGTCCCCTATATTCTACAATAAAAAAATATTTATTTTACATTTTTTGCAGTGTTCACAATAGTGGTAACATGCAGTATTTCTCTTTTTGTGCCTGGCTTATTTCATTCAACATTACATCTTCAAGGTTCATCCATGTCATCATATGTTTCACAACATCATTCTTTCTTACTGCCATGTAATATTCCATTGTGTATATATACCATATGTTGTTTATCCACTCATTGGTTGAAGGACATTTGGGTTGTTTCCATCTCTTGGCAACTGTGATTATGTCTGCTATGAACATTGGAATGCAGATATCTGTTTGTGTCACTTCTTTCAGATCTTCCGGGTACATCATGAGAAGTTCAATTGTTGGATCAAAGGGTAACTCTATCTCTAGTTTTCTAATTAAGTGCCAGACTGTCTTCCTGACTGGCTGTACCATTATACAGCCCCACCAACTATGAATGGGTTCCAATTTCTCCACATCCTCTCCAGCATTTGTAGTTTCCTGTTTGTTTAAAGGCAGCCAATGTAATTGATGTGCAATGATATCTCATTGTGGTTTTAATTTTCATTGCCATAATAGCTACTGGTGCTGAAGATTTTTACATGTGCTTTTTGCCATTTGTGTTCCCTCTTCAGAGAACTGTCTTTTCATATCTTTTGCCCATTTTATAATTGGGCTGTCTGTACTATCATCACTGAGTTGTAGGATTTCTTTACATATGCGCGATATCAGTCTTTTGTCAGAAACATGGTTTCCAAATATTTTTTTCTCATTGAGTTGTCTGTGTCTTCACATTTTTGACAAATTCCTTTGAGGTACAGAAGGTTTCAAGTTTGAGGAGTTCCCATTTATCTATTTTTTCTTTTGTTGCTTGTGCTTTCATTGTAAGGTCTAGGAAATGACCTCCTAATACAAGCTCTTGAAGATGTTTCCCTGCATGATCATCTAGGAGTTTTATGGTACTGTCTCTTATATTGAGGGAGGTCTTTAATCCACTTTGAGTAAATTTTTGTGAAGGGTGTGAAGTAGGGGTCCTCTTTCATTCTTTTGGATATGGATATTCATCACTCTGAGCCCTATTTGTTGAAGAGACTGTTATGTTACAGTTCAGTGGTTTTTGGTGCGCTATCAATGATCTGTTAACCATAGATCTGTGGGTCAACCACTGAATTTTCAATTCAATTCCATTGATCAACATGTCTGTCTTTTTGCCAGTACCATGCTATATTGACTACTGTGACTTTATAGTAAGCTTCAAATGTGGGCAGTTTAAGTACTCCTGCATCATTTTTCTTAGAATGCTTTTAGCAATTCAGGGCATCTTCCCCTTCCAGATAAATTTGATAACTAGCTTTTCCAGGTCCACAAATTAGGTTGTTGGAATTCTGATAGGAATTGCATTGAATCTGTAGAAGAATTTGAGTAGAATTTACATCTTAATGTCGCTTGTCTTCCTATCCATGAACACGGTATATTTTTCCAATTTTCTAGGTCCCCTTCTATTTCTTTTAGTAAAGTTATATAGTTTTCTATCTATAGGAGTTTTTACATTCTTGGTTAAGTTTATTCCTAAGTATTTGATATTTTAGTTGCTATAGAGAATGGTATAATTTTCTTGAGTGTCTCCAGTTAGGTCAGTTCTAATGTATAGGAATGTTATTGATTTATTTGTATTAATCTTGTATCTCGCTACTTTGCTAAATTTCTTTACTAGCTCAAGTAGCTCTGTTGATTTCTCAGGGTTTTTGAGATATAAGGTCATATCATGTGCAAATAATGACAGTTTTACTTCTTCCTTTTCAATTTGGGTGCCTATTATTTCTTTGTCTTGCCAGATTGCTCTGGCTAGCTCTTCCAGCACAATGTTGAATAACAGTGGTGACAGCAGGCATGCTGTCTTTTTCCTGGTCTTAGAGGGTAGGATTTAGTCTCTCACCATTGTGTAGTATGCTGGCTGTGGGTTTTTCATATATGCCCTATATCATATTGAGGAAGTTTCCTTCAATTCCTACCTTTTGAAGTGTTTTTATAGAAAAGAATGCTGGATTTTGTCAAAAGGTTAATCAGTATAAATGGAGATGGTCATTTGATTTTTCCCTTTTGATTTGTTAATGTGTTGTACTACATTGATTGACTTCCTTATTTTGAACCATCCTTGCATGTCTGGAATGAACCCCACTTGGCCATGGTGTATGATTTTTTAATGGGTCTCTGGATTTGATTTGCAAGTATTTTGTTGAGAATTTTTGCATCCATATTCATTAGGGAGATTGGCCTTTAGTTTTCCTTTCTTGAAACATCTTTACCTGATTTTGCTATTAGAGTGATGTTAGCTTCATAAAATGAGTAAGGTACTGTTCCATTTTCTTCAAATTTTGAAAGATGTTAAGTTAGATTGATGTCAGTTCTTTTTGGAAAGTTTAGTAGAATTCCCCTCTGAAGCCATCTGGCCCTGTGAATTTGTATGTGGGAAGCTACTTGATGACTGATTGGATCTCTTTGCTTATGATTGGTTGATTGAGGTCTTCTATTTCTTCTGTGGTCAGTTAGGTTGTTCATGTGTTTTCAGGAAATTGTCCATTTGCTCTACATTATCTTGTTTATTGACATACATTTGTTCATAGTGTCTTCTTACAATTTGTTTTTAATTTCGTTGGGATCTGTAGTAATGACACCTCCCTAATTTATTATTTTCTTTCTTTGGGTCTTCTCTCTTTTTGATGTTGTCATTCTAGCTATGGGCTTATCAATCTTGTTGATCTCCCCAAGAAACCAATACTTATTCTCCCTATTGTTTTTTGTTCTCTATGTCTTTTATTTCTGCTTTAATCTTTGTTATTTAATTTCTTCTGCTTTGTTTAGAATTAGTTTGCTGTTCATTTCCTATCTTCCTCAGTTGCTCCATTAGTTCTTTGATTTTAGTTCTTTCTAATGTATGCATTTAGAGCTATACATTTCCCCCTCATTACCAACTTTGCTGCATCCCATAAGTTTTGGAGGCTCCAACTATTACTGTAGAGGTTTACTTCTGCCAGCTTTCTCAGTGTTTGCCTCATGTATTTTGGAGTATTCTGGCTTGGTGCATAAATATTTATGATTATTTTGTATTCTTGGTGATCTGACCCTTTTATTAATATATAGATTCCTTCTTTGTTGCTTTTAATTCTTTTAGTTTTGAGGTGTAATTTCTCTGATATTAATAAAACTATGAAATTTTGTTTGTTGTTTGCATGAAATATCTTTTACCAACCTGTCGCTTTCCACCTATATTTGTACTGTGTCTAATGTAAATTTCTTTTTTAATTAACTTTTCAAAATCAACTATATCAAAAAAATTAAAAAAAAAAACATACAATAAAAAACCATTTCAAATAAACCATAACAAGGGAGTAAGAAAAAGACAACTAACTTAAGAAACTACTTTACTTCTGGCACATTCCTACTGTACCCCAAGAAAATAACCTAATATCGCAACATTTCTGTGAAGTTGTTCCTACCATACCCATCAGAAATTGACAGACAATAGTCATTCCTGGTCATTCCCAGAATGTTAAATTTACCCATGATATATTATCTGTTCTTATTTTGTTATCATTCCCCCTTCCTTAATTGCTCTCTGTAACTAGTTCCCCTACATTCTAATTAGAAAGCATTTGTTTTACATTTTTCAATGTTCACACTAGTGGTAGCATATAATATTTCTCTTTTTGTGACTGGCTTATCTTTCTGAGCATAATGACTTCAAGGTTCATCCATGTTGTCATGTTTCATGACATCATTCCTCCATGTAGTATTCCATTGTGTGTATATACCACACTTTATCCACTCATGTGTTGAAGGACATTTGGCTTGTTTCCATCTCTTGGTAATTGTAAATAATGCTGCTATTAACATTGGTGTGCAGGTATCTATTCATGTCACTGCTTTCAGATCTTCTGTGTATATGCTGAGAAGTGCAATCAATGGATCAAAGGGTAACTCTATATCTAGTTTTCTGAGGATGAACCAGACTGAATTCCAGAGTGGCTGATCATTATACAGTCCCACCAGCAGTAAATAAGTGTTCTAATTTCTCCACATCCTAACCAGCATTTGTAGTTTCCTGTTTGTTTAATGGCAGCCATTCTAATAGGTGTGAGATGGTATCTCATTGTGGTCTTAATTTGAAACTCTCTAATAGCTATTGAAGCTGAACGTTGTTTCATATGTTTCTTGGCCATTTGTATTTCCTCACCAGAGAACTGTCTTTTCATATCATTTGTCCATTAAATAATTGGGCTGTCTGTACTATTGTCATTGATTTGTAGGATTTCTTTATATATGCAAGATATCAGTCTTTTGTCAGATACATGGTTTCCAAAATTTTTCCCCATTGAATTGGCTGCCTGTTCACCTTCTTTACAAATTCCTTTGAGGTACAGAATCTTCTAAGCCTGAGGAGTTCCCATTTACCTATTTTTTCTTTTGTTGCTTGTGCTTTGGGTGTAAAGTTGAGGAAGTGGCCACCTTATACAAGGTCTACATTATTTCCAGGAGATTTATGGTACTGCATTTACATTGAGATCTTTGATCCACTTTGAGTTAATTTTTGTGGAGGGTGTAAGGTAAGGGTCCTCCTTCATTCTTTCAGATATGGATATTCAACTCTCCCAGCCCCATTTGTTGAAAAAACTTATTCCCAGTTCAGTGGCTTTGGGGGCCTTATCAAAGATCAGTCAGCCATAAATCTGGGGTTCTATCTCCAAATTCTCAATTGGAGTCCATTGATCAATATGTCTATATTTGTGCCAGTACCATGTTGTTTTGAAAGACAGCTTTATAATAGAATTCAAAGTCAGGGAATTTAAGTCCTCCCAGTTTGTTTTTCTTTTTTAGAGGGTCTTTCCAATTCAAGGCATTTTCCCTTTCCAAATAAATCTGATAAATTGCTTTTCCAAGTCTGCAAAGTAGGTTGTTGGAATTTGGTTGGGATTACATTGAATCTGTAGAAGAGTTTGGGTAGAATTGACATCTTAATGACATTTAGCCTTCCTATCCATGAACATGGAATATTTTTCCATCTTTTGAGGTCTGCTTCTACTTATTTTAGTAGAGTTATGTAGCTTTCTTTTATAGCTCTTTTACATATTTGATTAAGTTGATTCCTAGGTACTTGATTTTTTCAGTTGCTAGTGAAAATGGTAACTTTTTGAGTGTCTCTTCAATTTTTCCTTCCTAGCATATAGAAACATTACTGACTTATGTGCATTAATCTTGTATCCCACTAAATTGTTAATTTTTTATTAGCTCTAGTAACTCTATCATCAATTTCTCAGGTTTTTCCAGGTATAAGATCATATCATCTTATACCTGACAAATGACAATGACAGTTTTACTTCTTCCTTTGCAATTTGGGTGCTTTTTATTTATTTGTCTTGCTGGATTGCCCTGGCTAGGAATTCTGGCAAAATGTTGAATAACAGTGGTTACAGCAGGCATCCTTTTCTTGTTTGTGATCTTAGGGTGAAGGCTTTCAGTCTCTCAGCATTGAGTACTATGCTGGCTGTGGGTTTTTCATATATGCTCTTTATCATATTGAAGAAGTTTCTTTCAATTCCTACATTTTGAAGTGTTTTTATCAAAAAGGAATGTTGTATTTTGTCAAATGCTTTTTCAACATCTATTAAGATGATCTTATGACTTTTCTCTTTTGATTTGTTAATGTGTTGTAATACATTGATTGATTTTCTTATGTTGAACCATCCTTGCATGCCTGGAATGAACCCCACTTAGTCATGGTGTATGATTTTTCTAATGTGTCTTTGGATTCAGTTTGCAAATATTTTCTTGTGAATTTTTGCATCTATTTTCATTAAGGAGGTAGGCCTGTAGTTTCCCTTTTTTGTAGCATCTTTGTCTGGTTTTGGTATTAGTTGTTAGCTTCATAAAATGAGTTAGGTAGTGTTCCATTTTCTTTGATGTTTTGAAAGAGTTTAAGTAAGATTGGTGTCAGTTTTTTTTTTTTTTTTGGAAAGTTTGGTAGAATTCCCCTGTGAAGCCATCTGGCTCAGGGCATTTATTTGTGGGAAGTTTTTTGATGGCTGATTGGATCTCTTTGCTTATGATTTGTTGGTTGAGGTCTTCTACATCTTCTCTGGTCAGTCTAGTTTGCTCATAGGTTTCCAGGGAATTCTCCATTTCCTCTACATTATCCAGTTTGTTGGCATACATTTGTTCATAGTATCCTCATAATTTTTTTAATTTCTTTTGGATCATAGTAACATCAAGTTTCTCATTTATTATTTTGTTTATATGGGTCTTCTCTCTTTTTGATTTTGTCAGTCTACCTAGGGGCTTTTCAATCTTGCTAATCTCAAAGAACCAACCTTTTGTGTTATTTATTCCATTTGTTTTTTGTTGTTGTTGTTGTTGTTGTTGTTGTTCTCTATGTCATTTATTTCTGCTTTGATCATTTCTATTCTTCTACATGGTTTAGGATTGGTTTGCTGCTCATTTTCTGGCTCCTATTGTTCTATTAGTTCTTTGATTTTGGCTATTTCTTCTTTTTTAATGTATGCATTTAGTGCTATAGATTTCCCCCTCAGTACCACTTTTGCTGCATCCTATAGGTTTTGTTATGTTGTGTTCTCATTTTCATTCATCTCTGTAAATTTAGCAATGTCTCTTGGAATTTTTCCTTTAACCCACTGATTGTTTAGGAGTGTGTTGTTTAACCTCCAGGTATTTGTGAATTTTCTAAGTCTCTGATGGTTATTGCCTTCTAATTGTATTCCACTGTGGTCAGAGAATGTGCTTTGAATAATTTTAACTTTCTTAAATTTACTGAGGCTTGTTTTGTGTCCCAACATATGATCTATTCTGGAGAAAGTTCCATAAGCACTGGAGGAGAAGAATGTGTATCATGGTGATTTGGGATGCAATGTTCTATACATGTCTGCTAAATCCAATTAAATTATCAGATTGTTTAAGTTTTCTATTTCCTTATTGGTCTTCTGTCTGGTTGGTCTATCCATAGGTGACAGTGATGTGTTGAAGTTTCCCAGAATTATTGTGGAAACATGAATTGTTACATTTTATTTTGCCAGTGTTTGTCTCATGCTTTTTGTGACACCTTGGTTGGGTGCATAAACATTTATGATTGTTATTTCTTCTTGTTGAATTGCCCCTTTTTTAAAAAAAAATTTAACCTCTCCCTCAAATTTGTTGGAGAGTTTTTCTGGATAAAGAATTCTTGGTTGGCAATTTTTGTCTCTCAGAATTTTCAATATGTCATTCCACTGCCTCCTTGCCTCCATGGTGGCTGCTGAGTAGTAACTATTTAGTCTTATGCTGTTTCCTTTGTATGTGGTGAATTGCTGTTATCTTGCTGCCTTCAGAACTTGCTCCTTCTCTTCCATATTCAACAGTGTGGATAGAATATATCTCAAAATGGGTTTATTTGGATTTATTCTATTTGGAGTTTGCTGGGCATTTATGATTTGTGTATTTATGGTGTTCACAAGATTTGGGAAATTTTACCCCCAAAATTTCTTTGAATACTCTTCCTAGACTTTTACCCTCCCTTCCCCTTCTGGAACACCAATGAGTCTTATATTTGGACACTTTATCTATCATATCCCTGAGGTCCATTCCATTTTTTTTATTTTTTTCCCATTCTTTCTTTGTTCTTTCATTTTTCCATTCTGTCATCCTCCAGGTCACTGATTCACTGTTAAGCTTCCTCTAGTCTTGTTCTATGAGGTTCCAGAATCTTTTTTGTTTGGTTAATGGTTTCTTTCATTTTCATTATATCATCTATTTTTTTATTTACTCTTGCAATTTCTTCTTTATTCTCTTCTAGGGTCTTCTTCATGTCCTTTATATCCTGTGCCATGGTCTCATTGTTCTTCTTTAGTTCTTTGATTCATTGCTTCAAGTACTGTGTCTACTGTGATCTTTTGATTTGGGTGTTTGTGCTTAGGTTATACATATCATCTGGTTTTTTCATATGCTTCAAAATTTCGTGCTTTTTTTTGCCTCTTGGCATTTGCTTAACTTGATAGGGTTCTTTTAGGATATGTAGACCAATTCAAACACTTATCTCTAATTTGTCAGATCTACAGCTTTGTGGAGAATACTTTCTCTTACTAACCAGCAAGTGGTGTCTGTGAGTCACCTATTCCCCTCAAGCCAGTTCTCCCCAACTTTGTCTTTGTGGTAAACGGGGGTGTGAGTTTTGTGAGGTCCAATTTGTGCACCAAGCTTGCATGTGTAATTGGTATTGCCTACCCTGCATGTGTAGCATATGTCTGAATGGTTAGGGAGGGGTGGTGGCTTTAATAATCAAATCTCCCAGGTGTTCCTGCAGATTTAAAGCTGTTGCAATGCTCAAATCCTTCAGTTCAATTTTGCCACAATTTTTCTCTCTTGCTGACCCACAAGTCCTTAGTATTGGCTTATGGTCCCTGGGACTTGTGTGTGGTTCCCTCTTCCAAGCCATGCTCCTAGGTCCTCTGCTGAGAGATGACTCCAATTGTGGTTTTAATTAACAAATTTGGACTACTGAATACAAGCTAAAAGCAGAGATAACCTGAAGCAAACAGGAAAGTAATCTGAGTTCCTCCTGGCAGACAGGAGGCAGGGCTGGTTGAATTATGTTTTCTAGTAGCCTCAGTTGATAGTTTAGGGAGATGGGCTTCTGTGTCCCTGTAGGCACCTTCATCCCAGGAACTGGTCAATGGTCCCTCTCCCATTCTTCTGAATGGTCTCAAAAGCACACTCTGAAGACATCTTCTGCCCACTCTGATCCAACTCAGACTGGACTTGGGTCTTGTAATACTTAGTTTCTTGGGTCTCCTACAGTCTCAGTGACCTGTTTTCACTCACTGAGTCAAAATGTAGTTACTAAGATACCCTCATTATCATCCAAGTAACACACTTCTCACCATGGTATTCCAGTATATAGCAACTTGTCTGGAAAACTGAATATGTGACTGGCCATAGGATGCAGAGTGGAGAGGCTGGGGCAGCACTGAGGGAGGGCACACTTAGCCAGGATAGGGGGCCTCATTGTGACCAGAGCAGGTTATCCCAAGAGGTGCCCCTTTGGGTCTAGCCTCTAGTCTCTAATGTAAATTTCTTGTAGACAGCATATATATGTGTCACATTTTTTAATCCATTCCATCAGTCTAGGTGTTTATATTGGGGAGTATAAAACTTTAATATTTAGTGTTATTACTGTAAGGACAGTGCTTTCTTCTCCCATTTTGTCTTTTGTATTTTATATATCATACCTTATGTTTTTCTCTCTCTCCTTTTACCCTTCCTGACAGTCTTCATTTCTACATTCTTCTCCAAACCTCTCTCCCCTGTATTTTCTGAAACTTTTGTAGCATTCCCTCTAGTATTTCTTGTATCACCAGTCTCTTACTTACAAACTCTCTCAGTGTTTGCTTGTCTGAAAGTATTTTAATGTCTCCCTCATTTTTGAAAGATTATGTTGCCAGATATAGAATTCTTGGCTGGCCGTTTTTCTCTTTCAGTATATTAAATATATCATACCACTGCCTTCTCACCTCCATGGTATCTGCAGAGAAATCTGTACATTGACTCATTGAGCTTCCCTTGTATCTCATGGATCACTTTCCTCTTGTTTCTTTCAGCATTCTCTGTCTTTGATATTGGACAATCTGATCTGTGTCTTGGAGAAGGTCTATTGGGATCTATTCCATTTAGGGGATGCCATACTTCTTGTATCTGTAGTACTATGTCTTTCATAAGAGTTGGGAAAGTTTCAGTGAATATTTTTTTTCTATTTTTCTTTCTGCCCCTTTTCTGCTCTCTTCTCCTTCTTTGACACCCATAACATGCATATTCAGGGACTTCATTTTGTCATTCAACTTCCTAAGTCCCTGCTGATATTTTTCCTTTCTTTTCCTTATCTGTTCTTTTACATGAATGAATTAAAATATCTTGTCTTCCCATACACTGATCCTTTCTTCTTCCTGTTAAAACTACTAATGGAAAGCTCTATTGTGTTTTTTAAGTAAATTCAGTTAAATTGAAATATACTCACATAACATACAATCATTGTTCTAGTTAGCTAATGCTGCAGAATGCAAAACACCAGAGATGGATTGGCTTTTATAAAAAGGAGGTTTATTTGGCTAAACAGTTACAGTCTTAAGGCCATAAAGCATCCACGGTAACACCTCAACAATCAGGTACCTTCACCGGAGGATGGCCAATGGCGTCCAGAAAACCTCTGTTAGCTAGGAAGGCAGCTGGCATCTGCTCCAAAGCTCCAGCCTCAAAATGGCTTTCTCCCAGGACATTCCTCTCTAGCAAGCTTGCTCCTCTTCAAAACATCACTCCCAGCTGCACTCAGTTTCCACTGAGTCAGCTCATTAATATAGCTCCACTGATCAAGGTCCACCCCAAATGGGTGGGGCCACACCTCCATGGGAACATCTCATTGAAATCACCACTCACAGCTGGGTGGGGCACACTCCAAGCAAATCCAACCATCACCAAAACGTCTGCCCCACACAAGACCACAAAGATAATGGCATTTGGGGTACACAATACACTCAAACCGGCACAATCATGGTAAAATAACCTGTTCACAGTATCATCATATAGTTATGCATTCATCACCTCAATTTATTTTTGAACGTTTTCCTTCACCAGAAAGAATCAGAATAAGAATAAAAATAAAAGTAAAAGAGAACACCCAATTCATCCCCCCATCTTCCTTATATTTCATTTAGTTTTTTGTCCCCATTTTTCTACTCATCCATCCTTGCACTGGAAAAAAAGAATGTAGTCCACAAGATTTTAACAATCACACTGTCACCCCTTGTAAGCTACATTTTTATACAATAATCTTGAAAAGTCCAGTCTACTGGGTTAGAGTTTGATAGTTTCAGGTATTTATTTCTAGCTATTCCAATACTTTAAAGGCTAAAAAGTGTTATCTAAGTGGTGCAAAAGAATGTCCACCGGAGTGACCTCTTGGCTCCATTTGAAATCTCTCAGCCAATGAAGTTTTATTTTGTTTCATTTCACATCCCCCTTTTGGTCAAGATGAAGTTAATCTCACATTGCCAGGTCAATATTCATCCCCAGGAGCTATATCTTGCATTTCCAGGGTGATTTAATCCCCTGAGAGGCAAGTCTCACATAGGGGTGAGGGCTGTGAGTTCACCTGCCCTGGTGGCTTAGCTAGAGAGAGGTCCACATCTGAGCAACAAAGAGCTACTCAGAAGGAGACACTTAGGCATAATTATATTCAGTTTAGCCTCTCCTTTCCAGTATCAGGCTACATAAGGCAAGTTCCATGATAGAGAGCTTGGCACATCAAACCAACAGTCCTCAATGTTTGTGATAACATCAACAAAAATCCACGGGAGGAAGTCCAACACTTCCGCATTTTTCCCCAGCTCCTCAGGGGTTCCCTGAATATATATTTCTATTCTCTGCTCAAATTACTTTGGGATGTGTCACTATTTCACTCTATCATATACAAAACTACCATATCTCATTTCCTATTCAAAGTTTCATGTAATTGTGGTGTTTAAACAAACCGACTGTAGAAGGTATATGGTTTAGAAAAAATAGACCCTGCACCAAATGATTATTTCTTCCTTTGGGCTCACATGGAGTTTGAAGTTTTAACACAGAGTTTCAACCTTTACTGTTTGGCCTGATTTGCCCTAGTCTTAAGCAAATCTGCTTCATTCATACCTCTAATTGAAATCTGGGCTCTTTTTCAGCATTTTTTAACAGTTGCTGTTTGGGCTAATGATGACATTCATATCTGTCAAGCTCTAGTACTGTCTTTTAGGTGTCACATAGATACCCAATATTCCAGAGACTGACCAGGTTATGCACAAAGGAATAAGCATCTCAGAGTTTGGAGATAGCCATTACAATTCAGGAATATATTTGACTGTTGTAAGAGCTCACCACCCAGGGACCATTACAATAATCATTCCCTGGTTAGGCTGTGTTCTATGATTCTATTCTGAGTTTACACATTGTAGTTCATTCATATTTGTGGGACATTATAATGTTTCCCTTTGTTTCTGGTGCACTTCACTAAAAATGCTGTCTACCAGATTCATTCACCTCGTTTCATGTCTCACAGCTTCCCTTCTTCTCATAATTAGTAATATTCCATTGTATGCATACACCACATTTCACCATTCTGTTCCTCAATCAATGTACCTTTAGGCCACCTCCACCTATTGCAAATAATGAATAATGCCCCCCCAAACACCATGTGGAAATGTCTTTCATGTCTCTGTTCTCAGGTCTTCTAAGTACATACCTGATAATGAAGTTGCAGGACCTTATGGCCCTCACATACTTAGCTTCTTGTGGATCCACCATATGGAACTCCAGAATGGTGATTACCATTCTGCCTCCTCATCAACAGTAGAAAGGTACATCCCTCTCTCCATGTTTTCTCCAGCACTTTTACCAATATTTATATTTTTCCTACAAATTTTTAGAAATATATTCACATACCACAATTTTATCCACAGTGTACACTCAGTTGTTCACAGAATCAACATAAATTTGTACATTTATCACCACAATCAGCACTTGAACATATTGTTTAGTACAAAAAAATTTCTAAGGTATAATAAGATAAAAGAAAGAGAAAAAAATGTCATAAACACAATATTATAGTAAGGACAGAAAACACCACTTCCAAGAATCCCATATCCTTCCATTATTTTTCCTGTCATACACATTTAGATTTGCTATATTGCCTTTGTTACATTTAATGAAAGCATATTATAATGCTACTGTTGCCCATAGACTCCAGTTTGCTGTGATTATGTTTTCTTACCAAACACCATCCAGTTTTCAACAATCTTTATGGTTCATATTCATTTGTTCTCCCACTTGTAAAAATAATTTTATATTGTACATTTAGTAAGAGTCATTGGCCAGTCCAGGTTTGGCCAAGTTATACAGACCCAGTCTTTATCATCTATCTTTACCTCTGGTGTCATTCATATCCCTATCCCACCTCTTTCAGCTTTACTCACAAACATCTATGTGCAGTGTACCTACAATGTTGTGCTACCTTCACACAGTAACAGTATTATGCTATCTATTTCTGGATCTATACAATCAATTCTGCTGAACACTCTGTAGATCTTCAGCATCAAATGCCCAATCTCTACCCTCTTTCTATCTCCAGGTAGCCTGTGTTGTCAGCTTTTAACTCTCAATGTTTCCTTATTAATGTTAGTTTATATTAGTGAGACCTTACAGTATCTGTCCTTTTGTTTCTGGCTAACTTCACTGAACATAATGTCCTCAATGTTCCTCCACATTATTATATGTTCCATATCTTTGTTCTGTCTTTACAGCTGCATAATATTCCATGATATGTATATACCAGGCTTATTTATCCACTCATCTGCTGATGGATATTTTGGATGTTTCCATATCTTGGCAATCATGAATGATGCTGCAATATATATCCATTTACAAATGTCCATTTGTGTCTTAACTTTCAGTTCCTCTAAGTATATGCCTAGCAATGAAATTGGTGGGTCAAATGTCAAATCTATACTTAGCTTCCTGAAGAACCTCTACAGTGTCCTCCAGAGTGGCTTCACAATTCTACCTTCCTACCACCAATGAATAAGTGTGCCTCTTTCTCCACATCCTCTCCAGCACTTGTAATTTTCTCTTTTTTTTTGGCAATGGCCATTCTGATAGGTGTGAGATGATATCTCATTGTGGTTTTGGTTTACATTTCCTTAAAAGCCAGTAAAGTTGAACACTTTTTTGTATGTTTTTGTGACATTTGTATTTCCTCTTCAGAAAAGTGTCTGTCCATGTCTTTTGCCCAGTTTTTTATTGGATTGTTTGCTTACTGTGGTTGAGTTTTTGGATCCCTTTATATATTTGGGATATTAAACCATAATCTGATATGTGGTTTCTGAACATGATCTTCCATTGCTTATGTTTCCTTTTAACTGTTCTGACAAATTTCTTTGATGTACAAATGTGTTTAACTTTCAGGACAGCCCATTTGTCTATTTGTTCTTTGGTTGCTCACATCTGGGGTGTGAGGTCTAGGAAACCCCCTCCTATCACAAGATCTTTAAGATATTGACCTACATTTTCTTCTAAGAGTCTTAAGTTCTTGGCACTAAGGATTAGGTCTTTGATCCATTTCAAGTTGATTTTTTTATAAGGTGTGAAATATGAGTCCTCTTTCATTCTTTTGGAAATGGATATCCAATTCTCCAAACACCATTTATTGAAGAGGCTGCTCTGTTCCAGTTGCTCTGGTTTGATTGCCTTATCAAAGATCAATTGTCCATAGATGCAAGGGTCTATTTCTGAACACTCAATTCAATTCCATTGGTCAGTATAACTATCCTTATGCTAGTATCATGCTGTCTTGACCACTGCGGCTTCTTAATATGCTTCAAAGTCAGGTAGTGTGAGACCTCCCACTTCATTTCTCTTTCTCAAGATATTTTTGGGTATTGGGGAACCTTGCCCTTCCAAAATATTTGGGTATGGCTTTTCTATTTATGGAAAGTAAGTTGTTGGTATTTTAATTGGTATTGCATTAAATCTATAAATCATTTTAGATAATATTGCCAGCTTAACTTTATTTAGTCTTCCAGTCCATGAACATGGTATGTTCTTTCATTTTAAAGTCCTGTTAGATTTCTTTTAGCTGTTTCTTGAAGTTTTCTGTGTAAAGGTGTTTTGTGTCCTGGGTTAAGTTGATTCCTAAATACTTGATTCTTTTGTTGCTACTGTAAATGAATTTTTTCTTGATTTCCTCCTCTTGTTTCACATTACTTGTGTATAGGAACACTATAGATTTTTGTGTTTTGATCTTGTAGCCTGACACCTTGCTCTATTTATTGACTAGTTCTAGTAGCTTTGCTGTAGATTTTTCTGGGTTTTCTACATATAGAATCATGTCACCTGCTAACAGTGAAAGTTACTTCTTCCTCTCCAGTTTGGATGCCTTTTATTTCTTTTTCTTTCTTAGTTGTTCTAGCTCATATTTCCAGCACAATGCTGAAGAACAATGATTATAATGGGCATCCATGTCTTGTTCATCATCTTAGAGGGAAAACTTTCAGTCTTTCCCCATTGAGTATAATGTTAGCTGTGGGTTTCTCATATGTTGCCTTTATGATATTAAGTTCCCTTCTATTCCTATCCTTTGAAATGTTTTCATCAAGAAAGGGTGTTGAATTTTGTCAAATGTCTTTTCTGCATTGATCAAGATGATCATATGGTTTTTCCACTTTGATTTTTTAATACGTTGTATTATAACAGTTGAATTTCTTGTGTTGGACCACCTTGCATACTTGGAGGAAATATCCCCTGGTTGTGGTCTATAATTCTTTAATGTGCTGCAGGATTCAATTTGTGAGCATTTCATTGAGGATTTTTGCATATATATTCATTATAGAGATCTAAATTTTCATTTTTGTGGTATCTTTTTCTGATTTTGGTATTAGGGTGATGTTGGCTTCATAGAATGATTAGGTACTTTTCCCTTTTCTTTAATTTTTTGAAGAATTTGAGCAGGATTGGTACTAATTCTTTCTTGAATGCTTGGCAGAAATCACGTGTGAAGTCATCTTGTCCTGGACTTTTCCTTTTTGAGAGCTTTTCTGTGACTGACTCAATCTCTTTACCTGTGATTGTTTTGTTGAGGTCATCTATTTTTCCTTGAGTAAATGTTGGTTGTTTAGGCTTTTTTAAGTAATTGTCCATTTCATCTAATTTGTCTAGTTTATTAGCATATAGTTGCTCATAGTATCTTCTCATTGTTTCCTTTATTTCTTCAGGGTCAGTTTTTATGCCTCTTTTCCCATTTCTGATTGTATTTATTTGCATCCACTCATTTTTTGTTTGCCTAGCTAGCAGTCCCTCAATTTTATTGCTTTTCTCAAAGAACCAACTTCTGGTTTTGTTGACTCTATTGCTTTCCTTTTCTCAATTTCATTAATTTCTGCTCTAATATTTGTTATTTCTTCCCTTCTGTTTGCTTTGGGGTTAGTTTGATATTCTTTCTCTAATTCCTCCAGGTGAACTCTTAATTCCTCAATTTTTGCTCTATCTTCTTATTTAATATAAGCATTTAGGACAATAAATTTCACTCTCAGCACCACCTGTGCTGTATCACAAAGGTTTTGATAGGGTGTGTTTTCATTGTCATTTTCCTCAAGGTATGTACTAATTTCTTTTGTAATTTCTTCCTTTACACATTGGTTTTCTAAGAGCATGTAATTTTTCCTCCATATATTTGTGAATTTCATGACCTTCTGCCTGTTATTTCCAACTTCATTTCATTATGGTCTGAGAATCTGTTTTGTATAATATCAATATTTTAAAATTTGTTGAGACTTGCTTTGTGATGCCATATGTGGTCTATTCTAGATAATGTTCCATGAGCACTTGAGAAAATCATGTATCCTTCTTCTGTGGGGTGTAATGCTCTATAAATATCTGTCAAGTCTTGTTCATTTATCATACAGTTCAACATCTCCATTTCCTTGTTGATCCTCTGTCTAGATGTTCTATCCATTGATGAGAGTGCTGTATTGAATCTCCACTTATTATTGTGAAGTAATCTACTTCTCCATTCAGTGTTCTCATTGTTTGCCTCATGAATTTTGGGGCACTCTGGGTTGGTGCACAAACATTTATGATTGTTATGTTTTCTTTATGTTTTAATGTTTTTATTAGTATTTAGTGTCCTTTGTCTCTTTGTATTGTTTTACTTTTGAAGACTAATTTGTCTGATATTAATATAGCTACTCCCACATTTTTCTGATTGTTGTTTGTGTCAAATATCTTTTTCCAACCTTTCACTTTCAGTCTACTTTTGTCCTTGTGTCTAAAGTGAGCTTCCTGTAGACAGCATATTGATGGGTACTGTTTTTTAATCCATTCTGCCAGTTTGTGTCTTTTGTTGGGAAATTTAATCAATTAACATTTTGTATTATTACTGTAAGGGCAGTACTTTCTTCTACCATTTTGTCTTTTGGATTTTATATGTCATATATTATTTTTTCCACTCTCTCCTTTTACCTTTCCTAATAATCTTCATTTCTGCATTCTTTCCCAACTCCTTCTCTCCTGTCTTTTCCTATCATCCTGTATCACTTCCTTTAGTATTTATTGTAGCACTGGTCTCTTATTCACACACTCTCTCAGTGTGTTTTTGTCTGAAAATATTTAGTGTCTCCCTCATTTTTGAAGGACAGTTTTTCCAGATATAGAATTCTTGGTTGGCAGTTTTCTCTTTCAGTATCTTAAATATATCATACCACTGTCTTCTTGCCACCATGATTTTTGTAGAAAATCTGTACAGAGTCTTATTGAGCTTCCTTGTATGTGATGGATTGCTTTTCTCTTGCTGCTTTCAGAATTCTCTCTTTGTCTTTGATATTGGACAATCTGATCAGTGTTTTGGAGTAGGTCTTTTTGGAACTATTCTGTTTGGGTACTTCTTGAATCTGTAATTTTCTGTATTTCATAAGAGTTGGGAAATTTTCATTGAATATTTCTTCCATTATTCTTTCTGCCCCTTTCCCCTTTCTTCTCCTTCCAGGACACCCATAACATGTATATTTGTGTGCTTCATGTTGACAGTCTGCTCCCTAAGACCCTGCTCATATTTTTCCATTTTTTCACCATCTGTTCTTTTGCATTTAGGAATTAAAATGTCTTGTCTTCCTGTACAATGATCCTTTTTTCTGCCTATTCAAATCTACTATTGTGCCCCTCCATTGTGTTTTTCATCCCCTCCATTGTGCCCTCCTTTCCCATAAGGTCTGCCATTTGTTTTTCAAGATTATGAATTCTTCTTTATGGTCATCCAGTGTTTTCTTTATGCCCTTCATCTCTTTTGCCATCACTTCCCTCAGTTCATTGAATTAATTTAGCATTAGTTGCCTCAACTCCTTTATTTTGGTTGAACTATTTGTTTGCTCCTTTGATCCATATTTTCATGTTTCCTAGTATGGCACATTATCTTATGTTGTCTAGGCATCTGATTTTCCTGATTAGTTTATTCTGCAGCTCATTTTCCACTCTTTTACCTAGGGGATTTTGTTGGTTGGTTTTGTTCTCTAACCTTTGTTATTCAGTTCAACTTATTCTAGACCTTTAAGTTAGGTTCTATTTATTTGATCAGAATTTTTCACCTCTTGTTTTTTCTGTTTGTTGCCCTGCTCTATGTGGCCTTTTGTGAGAGTGTCTCCTCAGATATGGTCAACCCTACTAAGCTTTTCCAATTCTAGAGAGGCCCAGGTCTCATAAGGATGATATTGTGTTTCCTTGTGAATGAGAACCTCCTGTGAGGCCTCTAGACTTGGTTCTTTTCCTATCCTGTCCAGCTGGTGACACTTGCCAGCTTGTAGTTTCCCACAAGTGTAAGGAGGTGAAGTGCCTTTAATTTTCTGTAGACTCTGAGCATGTCAGAGGCATGGCTGACTGAAGTTGGAATCTGAATTCCAGCCCCTGGGTTCTGAGTTCCCAGAAGAAGGGCTGCCAATTGATCTGAACCTCCTTCCATTCTCCCAATCCTAAGAAATCCTCCTGTCTCTTAGGGGCACTATTCCCTTCTCTGCTCTCCTATTTGGGGCAATTCCAGCTTAATTCCTTGGTCAGCCTGAGTTACCAATTAAAGACTTAGGTGGAGAACTTCTTCAGAAGTGAATGTGAAATTCAAAGATTTTCTAGGTACTCTGTGCCCCTCCAAAATCAGGCTAGACCTCCAGCCTGGGCTGTCTGATAGAAAATAACCACATATGTTACTTTTAAATTAAAAAAAAAATAGGAAAAATAAGAAACAAGAAAAAAAGTCCCTTTTAAAAGCCTTTCCCGAGGCTGGAAGTTTTGTCAGTGTCAGAATAGAGCATTTAAACATGCACTTTGGGCTATTGTCTGATAATTACTCTCCAACAGTTTCAATTCCACCCCTTCCTGAGGCTCTTGAAGTGCAAAAAATTGAGTCAGTGAGAAAAGGGAAGGGGCAAAATGTAGGAAAAAAAGCTTTTTTGGAGCCAGGAAATGGGTGCACACTTTTATGTTACCCCCATTCACAGAGTCCAGTCCTTATTTAGAATTTCCAGCCCCCAAATTTAGTTAATTAATTTGTTAATTAATTCTTCAGTTGAGGCCAGGTTGAGTCTCCCTTCTTGCTGTCAGTAGATTGTTGTTTGCTTGTTTTTTTTCCCTTCAGGCAGCCAGTTGCAAGAGGGGTGCCAGACTGCTGATTGGGGCAACTTACAAATTTCACTGGGATCTCTGCTTTTCCTCCAGTTCCAAACTTGTGTATGAAGTGTAACCGGTCACTGGAGACCCTGAAAACACTGTTTCATACAATTCCCTCCATTATGTTTTTCATCTCTTCTATTGTGTCTTTCATTCCCATAAATTCCATCATTTTTTTCAATCTTAAAAATTCTTCTTTATGGTCATACGTCTTCTTTTTAACCTTCATCTCTTTTGCCATATTTTCCTTCAGTTCATTGAATTGATTTTTTAACTGATTTAGGAGATCTGTTTGATTATTAGTTACTTGTTTCAATTCCTGTGTCTCAGCTGAAGTGTTAGTTTGTTCCTTTGGCTGCTCCATATGTTCATGTTTCCTAGTATAGCTCATTATCTTAAGCTGTCTAGGCATATGATTTTCTTGATTAGCTTATTCTGGGACTCAACTTCACTATTTTACTTAGAGGTTTCTTGTTGTTTGGTTTCGTTTTGTATCTTTTTGTGTTCAGCTCAACTTATTCTAGATCTCTAACTTACCTTTTATTTAGTTGATCAGAATTTTTCAACTCCTGTTTTTCTTGTTTTCCCTGCTCCTTTGTAAATCTTTTGTGAGAGGGTTCCTTAGACATGGTTGACCCTAATCAGGTTTTCCCTGTCCATGGAGTCCCAGCTCTCAGGAGGAAGATATGGACTTTCCCTGAGAATGAGACTCTCCTGTGAGGACTTTAGACTCTGTGCTTTTCCTATCCTGCCCAGAAGATGGTGATTTTCAACCTGTAGCTCCCCACCAGTGTAAAGAGGCACACTTCCTTTAGTGCTCTGTAGAATCTGTCTCTGTCAGGGATGTGGCTAACTGAAGCAGTTTTCTGTTTTCCAGCCCCTGGGGTCTGAGTTCTTGAGGGAAGATTGTCACTTGACTTGGACCACACCCCCCTTTTCTTGGAAACTTATGCCCTTTAGGGAATTGTCTCCCCCAATAGGTTCATTTCTTTTCCTGTCAGACCTATTTTAGCTCTCCATTTCATGTGTCCAGAAGCCACTTGCAAATATCTGAGGATTTCTTTAATGAGCTACTTAGAATAGTTATTTAAAAATGAAAAGATAGGAAAAGAAAAAGAGATCCATTTTTAAGGCCTTTCTAGATAACCCAAATTTTGTCTGTCTCAGTATAGAGTACTTATGGATATGTGCTTCAGGCTGTTATCTCTTTCACCTGATTAGTAACTCTCTAACAACTTTTATACTACCCTTGCCAGAGAACTATTGAATTGTAAAATGATAAGGAGTCAGAGAGCAAGAAAAGAAAAGGGAAAATTAGAAAAAAATTACATGCCTTTTTGGAGACACTGAATGAGAGCCTGATTTGGTGCCCACTTCTATTTTCCCCCCTTCCTGGAGCCCAGCCCTTCTTCAGCAACCTAAACACCCCAACTCCAAAAGTTAATCAGTTAATTTGTTTATTAATTCTGCAATTGAGGCTGTGTTGAGCCTCCTTCTTACTCCCAGCACAGATTATTACTTTATACTTTGGGGATCCAGCTCCAAGACAGTCTGCCATGTCTGGTGGGGGCACCAGCTCCCTGGCTGGGGAAACTTCCAGGTTTTGTTGCAATATCATCCATTCCATCAGCTCCAGACTAGTTTCTGATGTGTGATTGTCACAAAAGACCCCCAAAACTCTGTTTCATACAGTTCCTGGCTGTTTACCTCCATCAT
This sequence comes from Choloepus didactylus, assembly GCF_015220235.1. NCBI lineage: Eukaryota > Metazoa > Chordata > Mammalia > Pilosa > Megalonychidae > Choloepus > Choloepus didactylus. Next base: position 842,497 of record NW_023637615.1, read on the forward strand.
TTCCTTTTGACAGGCAACAGCCTTTAATACCACCCCTAATGTATATTAATAAAGGATCTTGGGTCAGTCCAGAACTAACCATCCCCAAGTCCAAAGTTATCTTGATAACCAAAGCTGGATCTAACCAAAATGGTCCAACCCACCTGACATGTTCAGTATCTTAGACTTTAGCATACAAGTCACATATACTGCATTATAATACTAAAAATAATGCCCATCTTCATATTAAGTCCGCCATTTTCTTGCATACAGTCTGTGATGATGCATGTAATCAATCTCTGCATGCTCAAAAATTAGATCACCTCTAATAACATCATCTGGGACCATTGTTATCATTATCCTAAAAACTGCCCATCCTTTAATAAAATAAAACTATCACAATTGCAATTCAGGGAGACAGATTTTGGGCCAATATGCTATCTTCTCTCCTGCTTTGTGCTTAGCAATAAAACTCTTTCTCTCTTTGAAACCCCAGTGTCTCAGGAATTGGTCATTTGAGTGCATAGGGCAAGATCATGCAACAGTATCAGCAAGATTCTGTCCGACCTGTCAGTCACCAGGTGGGTTTGAGGAACGATGAGGAGAGGTGGAACCAGTCAAGTCTCTATTTTGTCCTGGTGTAGTATAATGGAAGCCTAGCAGGAAGCTGAACATCTCACTCCAACTGGACCTGTATACTATACTTCAACAGGGTGACTGCAGGGAAAGAGAAGTACCAATAGAAGGAAAAGTCATGTAACATAATACCCAGTGTCCAAGGTACAAAGAAAAATTATTTGTTATGCAAAAAGCTCAGAAAATTTCAAAATGAATGAGAGAAAACAATCAATAGATGACAACACTGAGATGATACAGGTGTTAGAATTATCAAGAAGAATTTAAACTTGTATGTTTGCCCTAACTGTAAACAAAATTCAGATCAGCTTCAACTTCTACACTGTTTGCGTTAAGTCTGCTATAAAAATTAATTCCAAATATTTTCATATTAAATAGATATATCTCAAAACAATTCAATCCTCTGGCTACTTTCCTAAATTTTACCAATTCTTTGGAGGAAATAATATCTTATTTTGGTATTTCAGCAATAAAAAATTTGAAGACTATCTAAACTAACCACATTTATCTGAGTCAAAGCATTTCAGACTTTGAGATATTTATATTTGTGGTTCAACTCACTTCCTGATTAGTGTATATACCCTAAGTAAGCATGTCATGTACAGCATCCTTTGATTTATTTGCAGCCTGGGATTCATTGACATAAACATTTCACTCCAAAATTTGTCCTCATTAAACAAATCAATCAAATCTTTGAGTTACTTATGGGAAAGATGTAGTAGTATATGAGATAGCCTGATCAAATTCTAGGGCCAATAATGCAAAACAAAGAAGGCAGTTACTAAATAATTCACATGTTCAACCTAAAGTAAAAGTTCCAAAAAATTGCACAGGCTGATGTGGATTTTGCATTAATAATTGCTTAATACCTGTACAGACATGAATACAAGTTTCATATATTTTAGAGACTATGTCATTTAGATAGCAGCCAGCTGATCACTGAATAAAATCTCTCTCTGAATATAAATTTTGAAGATGCTACCTGTTCAAAGCTTACCCTCATAGGCAGTCCTATCTGAGACTAATAATCTGAGAAAGAAAGCCTAAGAGAATCCATTTTTAGCAGACTTGCCTTACAAGAATTACTAAAGGTAATCCTTCAACTTCAAAGGAAATAATATCAGAAAGTATTTTAAATCCACCAGAAGAAACAAAGAGCAATAAAAATGGAAACCCTGAGTAAATATAAAAGATGATATAAACAAATATTTTTCTGTTAATTTCTTGAAAAGTCATAATATTTCAGGATTAGCATGAAGTTGACTGTGATAAATTGAAATTAATACTGTCATCCCAGAGCAACCCATCAAGAAACTAAAAATTATGTGGTTTAAAAAATCAGCAGAGGGATTAAAATGGTAAACCAAAACAAAATATTTGTTTAACACAGAAGGCAGAAAAGAGGAACAGAGGAAAAACACATACACATTCATTTGCATACAGACACAATATGAGATGGGGGAAATAGCAAATGGAAACACATTTGCTATAATCACATTAAACATGAATGGACCACCACTTCACTCAAAATGCAGATATTATCAGAATAGCTAAATAAGTAAGCTCTATCTATATATTGTACACAAGAGACCCTTTAAGTTCAATAACACAAGTAAGTTGAAAGTAAAAGGATAGAAAAAGATATGTCATGCAAACCATAAGTACTATAGCTTATGTAACTGTAATCAACAATGGACAAAGTTAACTTTAAGACAAGAAATATTACTAGAAATAAAGAGGGAAACATAATGATAAAATGAGTGATTCATCAGGATGATGTAACAACTATAAATTTATTTACCTAACCATGGAGCCACTAAATCATGAGCGAAAACTGAAAGAATTGCAAACAGAAATAAAGAATTCAACAATTGCAGAGGTTTTAATACCTCACTCTCAATAAGTGATAACAACTAGACCAAAATTCATTAAGGATATAGAAGATACAGAAAACACTATAAACCAACTTGATTAATTGACATTTATAATTTATATAATATTCCACTCAGTGGAAGGAAGTTTTTTTTTAACACACATGGAACAGTATTCAAGAGAGACCATATGCTAAGCCATGAAATGTTCTCAATAAATTTAAAAATACTTGAGTATTTTCTCTAAATGCAATGGAATTGAATTAGAAATAAAATCCAGAAAGGTGTTAGAGAAATCCCCAAATATTTGGAAATTAAACATCATATATCTCTATAACCTATAAGTCAAAAAAAGAAATCTCAGAGGAAATTAGAAATTATTTTGAGCTGTAACAAAAGAAAACATAAACAAAAGTGAGGAAATGCAGCTAAAGCAGTATTGAAGGGGAAATGTATAGCTTTAAACAACTGTATTAGAAAAGTCTTATGACAGTAATCTAAGATTTCACCTTGAGAACTAGAAAAATACCAAATTAAAGCCAAAAAAGTGAAAGGAACTCATAATGAGCAGAGGTAAATCAATAACAAACAAAACAGAAAGCTAATAGAGAAAATCAATGAAATTTCATTGGAAAAGATCAAATAGATTAAGTATCAGGCTAGAAGTTACAAGAAAAAAAGAGAGAAGAAAACATTTACAAAAATCAGAAATGAGAGGGGGGAGTATTATTAAATCAAAGAGAAATTTAAAGTACATGAGGTCATATTATGGATAACTTTATGCCAACAAACTAGACAATTTAGGTGAAATAGACAAATTCTAGAAAGACATATCTTCTGGTTTGCTAATACACCATTATGCAAAACACCAGTAATGAATTGGATTTTAAAAGGGGGTTTATTTGTTTACAAAGTTAGAGCATGAAGCCAATGAAAATGTCCAAATGAAGGCATCACACAAGTATACCTTCACTGAAGGAAGGCCAATGGCATGTAGAATAACTCTGTTAGCTGGGAAGGAATGTGGCTGGTGTCTGCTGATCCCAGGCTGTATTCCAGTTCCACTCTCAGCTCCTGGCATTCTTCAAACTGTCTTTCTTGGCTGAAGCACCTCCTTCTGTCTGTGAACCTTTTTATAGTACTCCTGTGATTAAATCAAGACCCACCCTTAATGGGGGGGTAACACCTCCATGGAAATTATCCAATCAAAATTCTCACCCACACTTGTTTGCATCACATCTCCATGGAAACACTCAAAGGATTCTAACCTAATCAACAATAATATATCTGCGCCCCCCACAAGATTGCATCAAAGTACATGGTATTTTGGGGGACATGATATATCCAAACTGGCACAACATATATTGCCAAAAGTATCTCAAAAAGAAAGACAAACAGGTAAAGTGTTGAATTAGCAAACAAAAGCCTAAGGCAAGATAGGTTTATTGGTGAATTTTATCAAATCTTGAAAAAGAAATAATACCAATCTTAAATCATACTTTGAAGTCAGTGTTATCCTGCCAACAAAGCCAGGATAAGACATCACAAAAAAAAAAAAAACATATTACAAACCAGTATCCCACATAAAAAAAGGTATAGAAATTTCTTTATGAAAACAATTAGGAAACCAAATACAGCAACATATAAAAAGGACGAGAAAACATAACAGAGATGCATACCAGGAATGTAAAGCTGATTTAATATCTGAAATAAATTAATATAATATACCAAGTTAAACTAAGGAAAAAAACTGTATGTTCATCTCAAAAGATGCAGAAAAGGCATTTGACAAATTCAACATCCTCTCGTGGCCATAAACAACAATGATAACACAGGAGCCAAGATTTATTGAGTACCCATGCCACTTTGTGCAAATGCTTTTTATTTAGATAAATTGCCTGAAAATCTCGCAGGTAAAAAATGGTCATTATAACTTGAACCTTAACCTGCTTGACGTTATAGCCTACAATTTTATTTTTTTAATTCATTTTTTTGAGATATATTCACATACCATGCAGTCATGCAAAAAAGCATATATTCAATTGTTCACAGTACCATTATATAGTTGTGTGGTCATCATCAAAATTAATTTTTGAACATTTTCATTACCAGACATGCAAAAATAATAAGAATAAAAATTAAAGTGAAAAGAACAATTAAAGTAAAAAAGAACATGGGTGCCTTTTTTGTTTTTCCCCCATTTTTCTACTCATCCATCCATACCCTGGAAAAAGAGGAGTGTGGTCTATAAGGCTTTCCCAATCACATTGTCACTCCTCATAATCTACATTTTTATACAATTGTCTTCAAGATTCATGGGTTTTGGGTTGTAGTTTGATAGTTTCAGTTATTAACTGCTAGCTATTGCAGTTCATTGGGACATAAAAAGGGTTGCCTATATTGTGTGTAAGAGTGTCCACCAGAGTGACCTCTCAGCTCCTTTTGGAATCTCTCTGCCACTGAAGCTTATTTCATTTCCTTTCATATCCCCATTTTGGTCAAGAAGAAGTTCTCCATCCCATGATGCTGGGTCTAGATTCCTCCCTTGGAGTCATATTCCATGTTGCCAGGGAGATTCACTCCCCTGGGTGTCAGATACCATGTAGGGCAGAGGACAGTGATTTCCCCCACTAAGTTGGCTCAGCAAGAGAGAGGGCCACATCTGAGCAACAAAGAGGCATTTGGGAAGAGGCTCTTAGGCACAACTATTGGGAGGCCTAGACTGTCTTTTGCAGCAATGGTCTTGCCAATGGCAAGTCTCACGGTAAAGGGCTCAGCCCACCAAACCACCAGTCCCTATGTCTGTGAGCACATCAGCCACCATTGAGATGGGGAAGCCCAACACCCCTGCATTCTCCACCAGTTCCCCAAGGGATAGCCCGCAATTTTAAATCCTACTTTCTGTAAGGTGTTTTCAAACTGAAGATTTATTAAAGCCCCCCAGAATTCACTTCTGATAGATTCTGATGGAATTGTAAATTGGAAAGGCTTTATACATAGTTTCTAGCTCATTAAGCTTCTACTAAAAAGAGTGCTGATAGGAAGAGGGATGGGAAAATGGGAGTATACTGAGAAATTGTCCTAATAGAAAGGGTACATGGAAAATACTTCTTAAGATCTGGGTGGCCTTAACATATGTTCTTGAACAACACTACAGAATCTAGAACTATTAAACATACAACCAAATGTTTTCTAATTTGAAAGTAACTGTGTCTGCATTGTTTTTCTGGGCCTAGTATGACATAAGGCTCTGATAGAAATGACAATGGTCTCTCTAATCTGAATCCAGTCTTTAACTGGCTTGTCTTCCTCTAGTGAGGAGGCAGTTTCCATAAATCTGGGTCTTGGGCTTTCAGTTTTATTCCTGCTCACTTACATCCTGGCTGACTCAATCCCCCTTTAAACTCTCATCTTAAAAGTTACCTCAAGAAGTCTTCCTGTGGATTCCTGCATCACTTCTACTTTTATCATAGAATTCATTATATTGTACTGTAATTGCTAGGAATTGTTCTCATCCCCCTCTAGAAAACACCTTGTTCAGCTTTGTATCTCCAGCATGCATTCCACTGTCAAGCACAGAACAAGTGGTACACAGTGAATAGATGAATAAATGAATGCATTTTAGACTATCATTATATACTCTTAAAATGCCTCTACAGGGTTTTGATGACCCATATAATAGCCCAGGTGTTTTCAATCTTTATTAAACAAAACACTATCCTTGTTCATAAGAAAACTTATGCAAATACCCAATATATAACAGACTGATGTGAAGATGCTCCAGAGGAAAGTGAGGCTACTAAGGTAGGGGGGTTTGAGGAGAGTATATTAGCCCCAGAAAGAGCCCTTGAAAAACCTAATACTTCACAGAAGCAATTTTCAAAGCCACAGCATTAATCTATTATAGAATGAAGAAAGATAGTGAATAAAAAAGAATACAGGGAGAAACTAAGATGGTGGCTAGGTGAGACAGGGCAAAAAAAGCCTCTGTGAAAAACACTAGATAAAAACCAGAAAGCGTCCCAGAATACTGGTTGCAGTGATGCACCAGCTGGATGAGGTCTGCTAGTTCCCAGGGGCCATATACTTGGTGAAACTGGGAGTCTGCATTCTGAAACAAGTGAGTAAGCTGGCTGGAAGACCTGAAGCCATGTGGCAGTCTGGGGAAGCCAGGGCTTGGTGTTTGGAGACTGATGGACTCTTTTTTTAAAAAAGGGAAAAACCCAGGAGTGGCTGCAGCTGTGACAGTGGGAACCAGGCAGTAAAACACAGCAAGAGGGGGCTGGGCTGACCTCTCAGTGTCTGGCCTGGAAGATAGCCTGCTGAAAATAACCTTGGGGCTGGGGAAATGGAGGGGAGAGCCATAAACAGAAAGAAACCTCGTGGCTAGTAGCTGGCTCCCCAGAGTGCTGGATAAATTCCTGCCTGGGGCCATGCCCACAGCCCAGAGCCCCTCCAGTTGTCCCAGAGCTGGGAAGGAGGCACTGTGTGAGGAGGGGGGTGTTGAGATGCCCCATTTGGCCATTTTTGCATCAGGCTGAAAGTGCCCTAGCACTGCCTGGCAGCCTGGGACTTCCCTTGAGTCATGGCATGCACTGGTGATGTAATATGGCATTCCCTCAGCAGAGGTCCTGGAGGATCACTGCTGGGCAGGGGAACCTGCTTGGAGAACCCAGGGATATGACACCAAGTCCAGTGCTTTGTGGAACAGCAAGAGAGAGGGTCTGGGGCTGAAATGAAATGAAAGCTTAGACTCTTGCAGTGGCCTTGAATCTCCAGGAACCTGGGGTATTTGAATATTAAAGCTGTCCTTCCTCCCTGGCCACCTGTACACATGCCCCACATTTGGGGCAGATGGCTCCAGCAACACACCCAAACTGGGTTCTCCAACTGAACCCCACTAGAATCATTTCCACACACACCATGGGGACAAGGTGGAGAACTGACTTGAGAGGTATAGGTGACTCACAGTTACCAACTGCTGGTTAGTTAGAGAAAGTGTATGCAACCAAACTGTGTTTCTGAAAAATTAGATAGGTTTTTTTTTACAACTTGAAAAAACCCTATCAAGCAAAGGAAATGTCAAGAGGCCAAAAACAACAGAAAATCTTAATGCATATAATAAAACCAGATGATATGGAGAATCCAATTCCAAACACACAAATCAAAATATCAGAAGAGAAACAGTACTTCACACAATTAATCAAAGAACTACAATCAATGAACAAAAACATGGCAAAGAATTTAAAGGACATCAAGACCATGACCCAGGATATAAGCAACATATAGAATACCCTAGAAGAGCATAAAGAAGACATTGCAAGAGTAAATAAAAAAATAGAAGATCTTATGGAAATAAAAAAACCTGTTGGCAAAATTAAAAAGACTCTGGATATTCACAATACAAGACTAGAAGAAGCTGAATACCATCTCAGTGTCCTAGAAGTTCACAGAACAGAAAATGAAAGAACAAAAGAAAGAATAGAGAAAAAAATCAAAAAAAATCAAAACAGATCTCAGGGATATGATCGATAAAATAAAATGTCCAAACTTAAAACTCATTGGTGTTCCAGAAGGGGAAGAGAAGTGTAAAGTTCTAGAAAGAGTATTCAAAGAAATTGTTGGGGAAAACTTCCCCAACTTTCTACACAATATAAATACACAAAGCATAAATGCCCAGCAAACTCCAAATAGAATAAATCCAAATAAACCCACTCTGAGACATATTCTGATCAGACTCTCAAATACTGAAGAGAATGAGCAAGGTCTGAAAGCAGCAAAAGAAAAGCAATTCACCACATCCAAAGAAACAACATAAGACAAAGTTGTGACTATTCAGCGGCCACCATGGAGGTGAGAAGGCAGTGGCATGACATATTTAGAATTTTGAGAGAGAAAAATTTCCAACCAAGAATACTTTATCCAGCAAAACTCTCCTTCAAATTCAAGGGAGAACTTAAATTTTTCACAGAAAACAAATGCTGAGAGACTTTGCCAATAAAGTACCTGCCCTAATTCAGATTCTAAAGGGAGTCCTACCAACAGAGAAACAAAGAAAGGAGAAAGAGATATAGAGAATTTTAACAGACATATACAGTATCTTACTTCCAAAATCACCAGGACACTCATTTTTCTCTAGTGATCATGGATATTTCTCCAGAAGGGACCATAAGCTGGGACATAAAACAAGCCTCAATAAATTAAAAAAAAAAATTAAATATACTCAAAGCACATTCTCCAACCACAATGGAATACAAATAGATGTCAATAATTTTTGAACTGTAACTCCACTATTTACTTCCTACATGATATAAAATACACAAACTCTAATGACAAATCAGTAGTTTTGAACTCATTGTAAAATATGTAATTTTAGACAAGTATATAAAGGTGGGGGAAAGGAGTATAGGAACATAGTTTATGTGTCCTATTGAAGTGAAGGTAGTATCAAAGAAAAACAAGATTGATATGGATTTAAGAGGTTAATTTTAAGCCCCACAGTAAACACAAAGGAATTATCAGAGAATATAACCATAGAGATGAAATGTAGCATTTGGGTTAAGAGAAATGGGGGAAGGGGCAAAGGGGAGTTAAGGAATGAGTTTAGAGTTTTTGTTTGAGGTGAAGGGAAATTTCTAGTAATGGATGGTGGGAAAGAGCACTACAACATTCTAAATGTGATTAATCCAACTAACGTAAGGTTAGGGAGGGGGTGAAATGGGAAGATTTAGGCTCTATATATGTTTCCACAACTGAAAAATAAAAGTCTAAATAGACGATGATTGAATGCCAAGGATGAACTTGGATGGGATTGTAGGATAGAGGACAGGTGGCTCAAAAGGACACAGTTGAGACATAAGGTAAAGGAAATATAGAATGTAAGCTTTGTATCATTGTTGAATCTGTTGTACTTCTTAGCTGTGCTTAATGGGATTGCAAAAAAGAATGTTCTTTTTCATGGGAAGTATATACGTGAATTATATTGTATGTTCAAGGATGTGTGCAGCTAGCTCTAATATTTTCAGAAGACAGAGCAATAGATGATGGATTATAGGGAGGGAGGGAGGGAGGGAGGGAAAGAAATAGCAATGTGACAGCATGTTAAAATTGGTGGATTGAGCTATTAGGGGAGGGGGTCAGGGTTTGATGGAATTCTGTGTATGGGGTTAGTATTGTTTTTACAACTGTTCCTATAACTTGGAATTTATTTCAAAATAAAAAAAAAAATCTTAAAAAAGAACCAAACATAATTTTAAAGTTTCAACTTACAGAAAAAAAAAAAAAGAATACAGGAAAGATATGTTATGTGTATTAAACTTTCCATGTTGTGTGTTGTGTTGTTTTCTCTTTTAATTAAGTCTTTGAGAGCATACTGACCCAGGACATGTTGACTAAAAAGCTAAAATAAAATAAGCAAACCATCATGGGTAAGAATAGTCCTTACAATTACAAACCAGAATTCTTCTCATTTTATTTACTCTTCTCCTCACCTTCCAAGAAGAGAAAAAGTCTCCTCTGAGTAAGGCCAACTTGGATTAAATTGGAAGATACTGAAGCCCATTTGAAATTCTATTGTCCATAAAGCCTTATAAATAAAACTTTTATAATAACTGACCAGAAATCAGGAAAAAAGAAAAATGAGAGAACAGGATGAAATTATGATTTACAGTTAAACTGGCCCTTAATATGGTGCATTTACCTGTTACAAATATGGATTATAAAGAAGCAAGAGAAAAAATGGCTATATAGACTCAAAATGTGTGCTCAAATGTCTTAAGATTTCTTGCTTTAAAATTTAAAATCTTTGCTATATAGAAAAAGCAATAAAATAGAATTCAGTCAAGAAATTCAATCTAGAGAATACATACTTGCAAACAGTCACATTTAGTTTATTTTATATTAAATAGGTAAAATAAAAAGTGGGCAGACTTCGTCCTGTAATATTGTTTGAACATTTCCATTTTATTAACTCAAATAGTTCATTATTGCCTTTTTTGCTTTTTTATCAAGTCATTGAATTATAAGCAAAAAGTGCACTCACATCATCTGCAATGCCAAAGATTTTACATGTCTAATATTTGAGTACATGGGTTCAAAATAACCAAAACATCCCTGGATAACCTACAAAAGAAAAATAAAACAAAGCAATAGTAACTTGATATTTCCTATAATCATTCCATAGACATAGCCTAGAAAGAAAAAAAAATGCTTTAAACAAGCATGAAAAAAACCCTATATCCAGAGAAAATGTAAAAATGCACCTTAAATTAATAGAGTATTCCTTCAAAATTAAGAGGCAGTAACTAAAAATAATAACAAGCACACTCAATAATATTATCAAATTAATAGATTTTGTAGGAGATTTATACAGCAATTGTAGTTAAATTCCCCTTTCACCAATAGTTTCTTACCCATGCATGCATGCCCCAAAAATATGGATAGAAATAAATACACCTAGGAAGATGATGGATTAGGACAGCCAGGGCAAAAAAGTCTCTGAGAAAAATGCTAGATAAAAGACAGAAAGTGTTCCAGAATACCAGTTCCAGCACTGCACTGACTGGACAAGGTCTGCTAAATCCACAGAGACTGTGCACTTGGTGAATCTGAGTCTGCATTCAGAAATAAGTGAGTGAGGCTGCTAGGGAGCCAGCAGCCATTTTATGGTCAGGAGAAACATGGTTGGCATCTGGAGAGGGATTAGTTTAAAAATCCCAAAAGTAGCTGTGAATCTGGCAGTGACAGCCATTTAATTGAACATGAGGGTGTTGATTGCCTTCACCACCCCAGGTACCTACCTCAAAATATGGCATAGATGATAGTCTTTCACACTCCCACAGCTAATTGTCCTGGAGCTAGGAAGGTGGAGGTTTGCAAAAAGGGGAAAATTACCACACTCCATACAGCCATCTTTACAGCAGGGTGGGAACACCCCTGTGCAGCACCGTGGCCCAGAACCACACCAGGCAGTCATGTGTGGCAGGAAGCACCATCCAAACCCCAGGCACCCACCTCAGGATCTGGCATGGATAATAGTATTTTGCACACCCACAGCTAATTGTCCTGGAACTAGGAAGGCAGAGGTCCACTGAAGGGGTAATTTACCATGTCCCATACAGCCAATCTCAGCAGGCTGGGAAAGCCCCTATGAGGTGTTGCTGCTCAGGGTTTCCCTTTTAGACTGCTAACCTGTGATGTTGTGCTATCTTCCCCCACCCTTGGAGGAAGGCTCTTCATGGAAGTCCCACTGGCCCTAGACCAATACCAAGAACTCATGGGTCCATGGCAGAGTCAGAATGTGGGGAGACTGAGGCAAAAGTTTTGACTCCTGCAACAGCTCTAAAACCCTAGGAATGTCTGGGAGATTTGATTCTTAAAGTTTCCCTCCCTCTGTAACTGCTACAAACTGCCCATATTCAGGACTGGCAGCACAAACAACATGGAAATTTGATGCACTGTTTGGACTCCCCACAAGGTTTGAAAACCCATGCACCATGTAAACAAAGTTGGGGAAAACTGGCTTAAGGGTAATAAGTGGCTTGCAGGTGCCACCTGCTGGTAACTCAGAGAAAATGCATACCACCAAGCTGGAGTACTGACAAATTAGAGATAATTGTTCAAGCAATCTTGCATATACTAAAATAACCCTACAAAGGTAAGCAAATGCCAAGAGGCCAAAAACAACAGAAAATTTTAAAGCACAGAAAGAAACCAGAAGATATGGATAACCCAAACCCAAACACCCAAATCAAAAGATTAGAGGAGAAACAGTGCTTGGAGCAATTATCAAAGAACTAATCACAAACAGTGAGATCATGGCACAGGATATAAAGGACATGAAGAAGAACCTAGAAGAGCATAAAGAAGAATCTGCAAGAGTAAATAAAAAAAATAGATGATCTTATGGAAATAAAAGAAAATGTGGATCAAATTTAAAAGATTCTGGATACACACAGTACTAGAGGAGAGGAAGCTGAGGAGGGAATCAGAAAGTTGGATGAGGCCTAGATGGACAGTGAAAACACAAAAGAAAGATTGGGGAAAATAACAAAAACCTCAACATGAACCTCAGGGATATGATGGACAACATAAAACATGCAAATATAAGAATCATTGGTGTTCCAGAAGGGGAAAAGAAAGGTAAAGGTCTAGGAAGTATATTCAAAGAAATGGTAGGAGAAAACTTCCCATACTTTCTAAAAAACATAAATACAAAAATCACAGATGCAAAATAAACTCCAAACAGAATAACTCCAAATAGAACAACTTAGAGACATATTCTGATCAGATTGTCAAATGCTGAAGAGAATGAGCAAGTTCTGAAAGCAGCAAAAGAAAAACAATTCACCATATACAAGGGAAACAGCATAAGACTAAGTAGTGACTACTCAGTGCCCACCTTGGAAGCAAGAAGGAAGTGGTGTGGCTTATTTAAAATTCAAAAGAGAAAGTTTGCTAACCAAGATTTCTTTATGCTGTAAAGGTCTCCTTCAAATTTGAGGGAGAGCATATATCTTCACAGACACTCAAATGCTGAGAGAATTTGCTAACAGGAGCTCTAATTGGCATGCCAAAGGGAGCCCTACCAACAGGTAAAGAAAGGAGAGGGAGGTATGGAGAAAGTTTCAGAACTAAAGAGATTTAGTAAGGTTACATTAAAGGAAATAAAGAGAGAGGGAAAAATATATCTGACAAATATAAACCAAAGGATAGGATGGCTGATTGAAGAAATGCCTTCACAGAAATAACATTGAATGTGAATGGAATAAACACCCCAATTAAAAATATAGATTGGTAGAATGGATTAAAAAATATGAACCATCAATATGTTGCTTAGAAGAGATTTATCTTTGACACAGGGACACAAATAAATTAAAAGTGAAAGGATGGAAAATTTTTTTCATGCAAACTACAGCCAAAAGAAAGCAGGAATAGCAATACTGATCTCAGATAAAATAGACTTTAAATGCAAGGATGTTATGAGAAACAAAGAAGGTCACTGAATAATAATAAAAGGGACAATTCAACAAGAGGAAATAACAATTATAAATGTTTATGCACCCAATGAAGATGCCCCAAAATACATGAGAAAAACATTGGCAAAACTAAAGGAAAAAAATAGGTGTTTCCAAAATAATTGTCGCATCTTCCACACATGACTCACTCCTATTGATAGATCAATCAGACTAAGGGCCAATAAGGAAATTGAAAACCTAAGCGATCTGATAAATGAATTTGAATTAACAGACATATATAGGACATTACATCCCAAGTCACCAGGATACACATTCTTCTCTAGTGCTAATGGAACATTCTCCAGAATAGAACATATGTTGGGACATAAAACAGGCATCAATAAATTTTAAATGATTGAAATTATTACAAACACATTCTCTGATCACAATGGAATACAATTAGAGGTCAATACTCATCAGAGACTTTGAAAATATACAGATATCTGGAGGTTCAACAATACAACCCTAAGTAATCAATGGGTTAAGGAAAAAAGAAAAAGAGAAATTTTTAAATATATATATAAATGAGTGAAAAGGAGGACAAAACATACTAAAACTCATGGGATGCAGCAAAGGTGGTATTGAGGGGGAAATATATAGCTCTAAATGCATACATTGAAAAGGAAAAAAGAGATAAAATCAAAGATCTCATGGAACAAATGAAGAAACTAGAAATTAAACAGAAAACAAATCCTAAACCTAGCAGAAGAAAAGAAATAAAAAGGATTAAAGTAGAAATAAATGACATAGAGAACAACAACAACAACAAAAAAAAAAACAATAGAGAGAATAAACAACACCAATAGTTGGTTCTTTGAGAAGATCAACAAGTTGAGAAGCCCCAGCTAGACTGGCAAAATCAAAAAGTGAGAATACTGAAACAAACAAAATAATGAATGGGAGAGACAATATTACTGTGGATACTGAAGAACTTAAAAAAATATAAGAGGATAGTATGAACAGGTGTAAACCAACAAAATGAAAATTTAGAGGAAATGAACAATTTCCTGGAAATATATAAACAGCCTAGACTGACCAGAGAAGAAATAGAAGACCTTAACCAATGAATCAAAAGCAAAGATATCCAATCAGTCATCAAAAAGCTTCCACAAATAAATACCCAGGGACAGATGGCTTCACAGGGGAATTCTACCAAACATTCCAAAAAGAACTGACACAGATCTTGCTTAAAATCTTTCAAAACATTGAAGAAAATGGAACACTACTTAACACATTTTATGAAGCTAACATCACTATAATAACAAAACCAGGTAAAGATACTACAAGCAGGAATACTACTGGCCAAACTCCCTAATGAATATAGATGCAAAAATTCTTAAAAAAATACTTGCAAATTGAATCCAAAGTCATATTTTAAAAAATCATACACCATGACCAAGTAGGGTTCATTCCAGGCATGCAAGGATTGTTTAACATAAGAAAATCAATCAATATATTAGAACACCTTAAGAAATCAAAAGGGAAAAGTCAAAATGATCATCTCAATAGATTCTGCAATAGCATTTGAGAAAATCCAGCATCTTTTTGATAGAAACACTTCAAAAGGTAGGAATTGAAGGAAACTTCCTCAATGTGATAAAGGGCACATATGAAAAACCTGCAGCCAGCATAGTACTCAATGGTGAGAGACTGAAAGCCTTCCCTCTAAGACCAAAAACAAGAAAAGTATGCCCACTGTCACCACTGTTATTCAAGATTGTGCTAGAAGTGCTAGCCAGAGCAATCCAGCAAGACAAAGAAATAAATGGCATCCAAGCTGGAAAGGAAGAAGTAAAACTGTCATTATTTGCAAATGATATGATCTTGTATCTGAGAAATCGATGACACCGTGACTTGAGCTAATAAAGAAATTTAGCAAAGTAAAGGGATACAAGATTAATGCACATAAGTCAGTAATGTTCCTATACACTAGAAATGACCAATCTGAATAGACACTAAAGGAAAAGATACCATTTTCAATAGCAAATAACAAAATTAAGTACCCAGGAATAAACTTAACCAAAGATGTAAAAGAGCTATAAATAGAAAACTACATAACTTTTACTAAAAGAAATAGAAAAAGACATAAAAAGATAGAAAATATATTCCTTGTTCATGGATAGGAAGGCTAAATGTAATTAAGTTGTAAATTCAACCCAAACTCACCTACAGATTCAATGCAATCCCTATCATAATTCCAACAACCTACTTTGCAGACCTGGAAAAGCTAGTTATCAAATTTATCTGGAAAGGGAAAAGGCCTTTGAATTGCTAAAAACTTTCCCAAAAAGAAAAATTAACTGGAAGGACTTACACTCCCAGAATTTGAATCTTATTATAGAGACACAGTAGTCAAAACAGCATGGTACTGACAAAAAGATAGACATATTGATCAATGGAATTGAATTGAGAATTCAGAGATAAACCCCAGATCTATGATCAACTGATCTTTGAAAAGACCCCCAAAACCACTGAACTTAGACATAGTCTTTTCAATAAATGGGGCTGGGAGCACTGTATATCCATATCCAAAAGAATGAAAGAGGACCTCTACCTCACACCTTACACAAAAATTAACTCAAAATGGATTAAAAACCTCAATATAAGATACAGTACCATAAAACTTCTAGAAGATAATGTAGGGAAACCTCTTCAGGACATTGTATTAGGAGATCAATTCCTAGACCTTACATTGAAAACACAAGCAATGAAAGAAAAAAAATAGATCAATGGGAAATCCTCAAACTTAAAAGCTTCTGTACCTCAATGGAATTCGTCAGAAAGGTGAAGAGGCAGTCAAGTAAATGGGAAAAAATTATTTGGAAACCATGTATCCTGAAAAAGTCTGATATCTTGCATATATAAGAAACCCTACAACACAACAATATACAGACAGCCCAATTATGAAATGGGCACAAGATATCAAAAGACAGTTCTCTGAAGAAGAAATACAAATGGTCAAAAAAACACATGAAAAAATTTTAATTTAACTAGCTATTAGGGAGATGCAAATTAAGACCACAATGAGATATCATCTCACACCAATTAAATTGGCTGTCATTAAAAAAAATTGAAACTACAAATGCTGGATAAGATTTGTAGAAATTGGAACCCTTATTCATTGTTGGTGGGACTGTATAATGGTATAGCCACTCTGGAAGACACTCTGGAAGTTCCTTAGGTAACTAGATTAGAGTTACCCTTCAATCCAGCAATTGCACTTCAGAGTATATACCCATAAGATCTGAAAACAATGACATGAACAGATATCTTCATGCCAATGTTCATAACAGCAATATTCACAATTGCCAAATGATGGCAACAACCCAAATGTCCTTCAAAAGATGAATGGATCAATAAAATGTGGTATATATACATGATGGAATACTACAAGTCAGTAAGAAGGAACAATATCATGAAACATATGACAACATGGATGAAATTTGAAGTCATAAAGCTGAGGGAAATAAGCCAGGCACAAAAAGAGAAATATTGTATGTTACCAGTAATGTGAATACTGAAAAATGTAAAATAAATGTTTTATGATGTAGAATGTAGGGGATCTAATGATAGCAAACAGTGAAGGGGGAATGATAATCTAATAAGAACAGAGAAGTTATTGTGGGTAAACTTAATTTTCTGGGAATGCTCAGGAATGACTATGGTCTGTTATTTCTGGGGAGAATGGTAGGAACAAGTTCACAGGAATGTAGTTATTTTAGGTTACAATGTTTTCTTATTCCTTTGCTGGGTTATAGTCTAAATATTCTCTTCAGGTAGAGTAGGAACATGATGGAAGTAATGTAGTTATTATAGGTTATTAGTTTTTTTCTAATTTCTTTATTTTGCTTTTGTTTGTTTCAATGTCTGTTTTTTTAAATTTTCTGATAAAGTTAATTGAAAAAAAAATACAATGGAATAAATATGCTAAGCCCCCTCAGGAGCTGGGGGAAAATACAGAGGTGTTGGGCTTCCTCACCTGGATGGCTGTTGTTCTTACATTGAGGTCTGGCAGGAAGATAGGCTGAGCCTCTGTCAGAAGACTTGCCCGTAAGAAGATTGTAACTGCAAAGGAGAGGCTAAACCTGGTTATAATTGTTCCTAAGAATCTTCCCCTGAACACCTCTTTGTTGTTCAGATATGGTCCTCTCTCTCTGGTTAAGTCAACTTAGTGGGTGAAATCACTGCCTTCCCTCTACATAGAATCTGACATCCAGGAGTATAAACCTCTCTAGCAACATGGGATATGACTCCCAGGGATGAATCTGGACACAACATTGTGGGATTGAGAACATCTTGACAAAAAAGCAGATGTGAAATGAAACAAAATAACATTTCAGTAGCTGAGAAATTCCAAATGGTTTTGAGAGGTCACTCTGGTGGGCACTCTTATGCACTAATAGATAACCCTTTTTATGTTTTAACTGTATTGGAATAACTAGAAGTAAATACCAAAAACTAACAAACTGCAACCCAGTAGCCTTGACTCTTGGAGACATATGCATAATAATGCAGCATACAAGGGGTGACAATGTGATTTGTAAAGCCTTGCAGATCACACTCTGCTTTATCCAGTGTATGGATGGATGAGTAGAAAAATGAGGACAAAAAACTAAAGGAAAATCAGGGCAGGAAGGAGTGGACAATGTGGGCATTCTTTTTTTTACTCTTATTTTTTTTCTATTCTTATCTTCACTTTTTCAGGCACAAGGAAAATGTTCAAAAAGTAGGTGGGGTGATGAATGAACAACTATGTAATGGTAATGTGAACAATTGATTTTACAATTTGGATGATTGTATGATATGTGAATACATCTCAATAAAATTGAATATAAAAAATTAAATATACCTGAATTATTTAACCACCTGCCCAATATTAATATTCCCTGGTTTCATGCAAAGGGCAATTTGACACATTAAATTTGAGCCTTAATATGTTAGAAAATTGTTCTACCCCCTGCATTACACACATCATTTCTTTAAAAGTAAAGCATGAAACCACTAGTATATTTTAAAGGAAACTTATGCATATGGCATCATAAGATAATTTCCATTTTCACTGATTGTTAGAAATAGCCCTATTATATCCAAAGTAGATTAGGTAAATTAGTGATTTTTGAATTCTTGAAAACAGTCACCATACATAAATTTCTATGACTAAGTAAATATATCTGATTAACCTAAGGAACATGAGTTATATGATAATTTCACAGTTTTAGACTATCATCATCTAGGCATAAGAATTACCTTAGGCTAATAATTATTACCTCTTAAAATAAAACTAGGAAAGAGATTTTAATAGAGCAACAAAATGTTTCTCTGTCAAATCGTCACTCTTCCCAAGCACATATACATCCAAAGTATACAAACTATATAGAACAAATGCTACTTCAAACTGGTCAAAAAGATGATAAATGATGAAAAGATAAATACTTGAATACAAATTAAATATTTTCAGGTGTTTCTGAACATGTGAGAACACAAGATTTGATATGATTCAGGTTTCAAAATGGTAACTAGAAATACATATGTGCAATTGTGTCTTTATACTTAAGTATGCATAAACATTCTATATTCTGCAACTGTTGACATTATTTATTCTTATACACCAAAATAAATGAAATATACATAAACATTCTTAATTCATATTTAAAACAAATCTAGTTGGCAAGAGTCTAAGAGTAGCAGTGACCAGACACAATACGTATGCTCAAATGAACTGAAGATGAATTTCCTAAAAAATATACTTAGAGTACATTTTATTCATGTAGAACATTCAATTCAATGGCTTCCCCATATACAGTTACTAAAATCCATATTCTTTCTCTAGGGTTATAGCAGTACTTCCCCATGCAGTCATATAAAATACAGACCAGGTACACTGTCACATTTCCCAGTTCAGGACAGAGTTCACTGAATTCAAGAACTGTACTTATGAATCCCAAAGCACAGAAGTCAGCTAATTATTATTAATTTTTGGTTCAAAACATTGTATCATCACATGCAGTTAATTTCTGTGACTAAAAATATCCAAGTCACACAAATGAAAGAAGATGGTGGTCAGAATGGGAAGGGGAGAGATTCTTCATAAAAATTACAATCCCAGGACATAGTAGCTACATTCCTACTGTAGCCAGAAGTGAGACTCTATAAGAGAATAAAATAACCATTTTATATACAACTCTAACAGATTCTCTCTCTCTCAAAAAAAGAAAACCCTTTCAAAATAATGTTTACTCTCTAAATGTTTTTTAAAATTTTGAGATAAGGTCAACTCTTAGAAAATAATACCCACTCAATTTTGAATTTGTCATCTAATTTTAGTAAACTTTCAGATTGTATAATAAAATAAAATTTGGTAACAAATCTAATTGCATTATGATTTCTGGAAACATCTACTTGAATGTCACTTTCATCTTCTGGAAATATCATAATGAGGTAGGCTAAAATTCAGAACCTCCCTTGATGGACCAATCAAGATAGCCCAGAATGCAAGCATCAATGAAAATGGCCTTCAATTGAACCAATCACAAGTTGCTCTTAACTGGTCCCCCACTTGACCACAATGCATTCCCTTATTTGCATAAAAATCAGCCAATCCTAAGACACCAAGTGTCTAAGCCCTTCCCCTTTAACCAATAAAAGGCCAAGACTGAATTCACTGGGAGTGACTGTCTCTTGATTTTACCCACATGGACATTGTTCAGTGTGTACTAACCTGAGCTATAACTCTGCCTGACCAGTAAATCACTAGGAGCAGTCTCTTTGCTCTGAGGCTCTGGACTGACAGGGCCCTCCATAACATCTCAAATAAATCCTTGCTGTCACCTTGCCACTGGCCTGTCCAATCTGTGAATTGCTTCTTGTCAGGAACCCAAACCTTGAGTGAGACTTCACTCTGGTAGAAGACTGGTCTCATCCAGTGAGTTGGTAATAATGAGTCCTAAACAGGTACAATTTCCTTTTTGGTGAAAATGGCAATGAGAGCAGTAAATATATTTGTGGTTGGCATATTCTTGGGAATAGAGTTATTAAATAAATACTATTTGTAAAATGGGACAAAGATATGATGTTCCAAATATGCTATTGGGGTTCCAGAAATCAAGAAAGTAAAACTGATATGAGCAAATTAAATTATCAGTCAAGAAAGATAATATATTTTGATTAAGACAATATAGAATGCTTTTCTCTTCAGGAAACTGGCCTATAGTAAATCACATGATCTTTTGATACTCTACTAAATTTTTAGATAATCATAATCTTTCTCAAAATCTACCACAGAACAGAAAAGCAGGAACACTTTCCAATTGATTCTGATATTTATGGTGGCACTATTCATGATTTGCAACAGATGGAGGTGGCCTAAGGATTCAAGAATGGATGAAGAGAGTAGCAAACTATAGTGAATACATACAACAGAATATTAAGCAGCTGCAAGGAGGACTGAAGTTGTGAGTTATGCAACTATGTGAATGAATCTTGAGGACATTATGTTGAGTGAAATAAGCCAAAAATGAAGGGAAAAATATTGTAAGACCTCACTAATATAAACTAAGTACAATGGGCAAATGCTGAGAATTGAATACACAACTACATGATGATATTGTAGGCAATTGATCATATACTTTGGATGGATTATATGGTATGTGAACATATCTCAATAAAATTTCATTAAAAATCTATATGGCAAGAATAATTCTGATATGATAATGAACCAAATGGAAGAAATAATTACTGTCCCATTCATGAACAGAGAAGTAAAATTCCTAACAAAATAATATCAAATTGCATCCAGCAATGTATAAAAATTGTGGTACGCCAGAAAAACAAGTTTTCTTACCATTAAAAAATAAATTAATTAATGTAATTCTCCATAGTAACAGATTGAAGGGAGAAAAACCACAAGATCATCTATAGTGAGGCAGAAAAGCACTTGATAAAAGTGAGCATTTACTAATTCCTTTGTAAAAGCTCAAGCATGATGAGGACATGTTAAAAAAGGACATAGAATCTAGATTGAAGTAGCTGGCTAAATTGAGAACAACTCAAACACCAAAATAAGCAATGAGATAAATGCATTATACTAACATCAAATGAAATAAAAGATGAGTCTGTAGAGATTAGATAGATGAAGGATTGATAGAATATTTGATGAGAATGGGGTCTTTACATTGTCTCAATGTATCTCCCCATTAAATAATAATTACAAAAAAGAGTAACTTCACCATGGAACACCCTAGGAGATACCACTTCAAATGAAGTGACCAAAGTGATAATCAGTAAAGGAATAAACAGAATTCATATTCTACCTGATAGGAGGCAATGAAAAGATTCTGAAACACTTTCATGATATTTCTGTCAAAGATGTGTAACTTGAATTTGATCATGTGAAATTTTCACAAACACAAGCCGAGGTACATTCTACAAAATAAATGGCCTGTGATCATCAAAAATGTCAAGGTTTTGAAATTCAAGAGAAGACTGAATAAGTGCTTCCAGATTGAAGGAGACAAAAGAATGACAAAAAGCAACAAAATCTCATTCTTAACTGATTCCTTTTGCTATAAAGGAAATCTTTTGTTCTAATGGAAAATCTTTGAGATAATGAGTAAAATTTGAGGGTTTGAGGACTAGATGATAGAATTATATCAAAGTTAGTTTCCTGATTTTTATGATTGTATTACAGTTATTGTAGGAGAATATCTTTTCTGCATGAAATATAAACTGTTTATGATTGAGGAGACAACAGGTGAACAACTTATGCTAAAGTGCTTCAGGGAAGAAAATTTCTTTCTACCATACTTACAAATTTACTATATATGTTTTCCAAAAGAAAAAAGAAATGTTAAAAAAATCTTCACAATCTAGGGATAAAAGGGAGTCTTCTTTAACAAATATGTGCAAAAGATATTCATAGCAACATTAGAAGGATTCTCTTTAGAAATGCAATGCTCATTGTCACTATTTATACACAATACTTTCTAAAGGTCCTATCAAAGACATTAAGTTGACCAGAGGTTACCATTATGTAGACATTAAATGAATATCTAAAAACCCCAGAGAACCTAAGTTAAGTTTTTAGAATAAGAGAACTTTTTAGAATTTAAACAAGTATACAAACAGAAGTTTCATAAAGTTTAGAATATTAGTCTTAGTAACATTTTGTCATCAAAAGACACTGTAAAGAAAGTGAAAACCAAGTCATAAACTGGGATAGTATATTTATGCTATTAACTAACAAAGAATCAGTATGTAGACCATATGAAGAATTACACCTCATTTGTTTTTGTATTTAACAAATGTTTATTAGAAGACAGACATAAAAGCTCATACAACCTGTTGTACAACTTGATGAAGTTCAGAAATTTAAGCTTCCAGTCACCTCCTTAAATTGACACCATTGGAAAACCAGGACTCTCTTACCCTTGGATTTGGCATCAGGCAGCTAATGCCAGAGATTAGAACTGGACCATTGGGGACCAAAATTCTGGGGCCATTCCTAAAACACAGGCAGAAGACCTTGCTGGATTCTTAAATCCTATTTATGTAATATTGTTTGTGTGGGGGGTATCATGAAAATATTTTAGCTGATCCACATATCTGGATAGATTTTACTAATGAGAGCCCATAAGTAACATTCATCACAGGTCCCTCTTTCCCCCCAAACATATTTGTAACCTTCATTATGTGAGTTATAAAAACCTCTGAGATTCACAGAGCTATAAAGTAGTAGCAGTCTTTTGGGCTTTGGCTTTTTTCATGAGATGAGGAATGATTACACCTCATTTAAAAAAAGACAACTCAGGAGAAAAATAGGAAAAGGATAAGAAAAAGCCTTAAACAGAAAAGAAAAATGAAGGGCCCATGAACAATCCAAAATGTTCTCAGATTTAAAGAGAACAAGAAAGATGTAACTTGAGATCACCAGTTACCATTTTACACTTACCAAACTGATAAAATGCTAAAGGATATACAATTGCATGAAGTATTACACATTGCTGTTTTAATTGATTCTATCATTTTGTAAAAACAATTAGTTATTAAATTATAATGCCAAACAATGCAGAATTCATTACCCAGCAGGGAAATACTCGGAGAAACCCTTGATATATAAGCTCAGAAGAGATGTGTAAGAATCATTTCTGTTCCTTCTGAGTCCTGCTTCCTTTGTTACTTCCCCCTCTGCTCTGGGGTCTCTGAACCCTGGGATTTTCAGTGACAAGACAAGAGAGATACTCCTAGCACCTGCTGCTGACCTTGAAGGCCAGGATTTGGTTGGGCCATTTTGCTGAAGGACCACAAATTACCAATCTTTTCTTTTGAACTGGGAGTTGCTGCAGAGAGGAGACCTCCTTTCCAAGGAGCCTCAGAATGGAGCTCTGTCCCTGGTCACTGGACTTCTGAGCTCCTCTCTCAGAGCTCATTTCCTAGTCACTGTTGGAGCATGAGGCCATGCCTTCCAGTGGCATGGGTAGGGAGAAAGGACTGAGGTCTCATACTTTTCCAGTTGCATTATCATGCATGAAGCCTCAGGCACTGTCCTCCACAACCCTGGCTTCCAAGGCAGCTACCACTGTCTACCTAGCTCCAGATCTACAAGATTCTGACCTTTGTGCCATCATAGGGTTTTACCTTTATAAAAACCATTTCCTATCATATTAGAGGTGTCTCAGGAGGAGAAAGTAGTAAATCTGTCATATTTAGTGATAGATTGTCTGTACAATCTGCCGAAAAGAGATTTCTACTTTGTTGAGGTTTACTAGGCTGAAAACCTTGTATGCCTGAGCTTACAGAGTAGGTATCTCCTGGGCAGAAAACTGAATTCCAAGCTTGAGACTTGGTCACCACATGGCAAACACCCAGAGCAGATTTTCCAAATCCAAATATGACCATGCTAAAACTTTTAGAATTATTACCATCAGAAAACTTGGTCCTAAGTAGTTAGACCTGTCTCATCCCACATCAAAGAGAGAAACAAATCTCTTTACTTTGGTGAGAAGATGAGTTCATTGAGGATGCATCAACAAGGAACTGGAGGGAAAATAAAGTTTTCCAAGACCAGTTCAGCATAAGAAGAGTGGTTTGGGCTTTTACAACCCCAAACAGGCAAAGAAATGGCCAGAATCCAGAAGAAAGCAGATGGGAAAAAAACAGAAGAAAGAAAGCTGTTTGGTCAGAATCTCATGTTATCTGAAAGTCCTCACCTCACTCAGGCTTTTTTTTCAAGAAGGTCCTCATTATCAAACAATATGGAGATAACCCTTGTATCTTCCTGCAGACAATGCTAAGAAAGTTCCTGGGAACAAAGAATAAGTTTTTTTGGTTTTGTTGTTGAGATTAGAGCAACAGCAAGTTATTCTAAAAAGGACTTTTTATGCTTAGAATAACTCAAGGCTGTTTGAGGGAAGTGATCCTAATAAATGGTTTATTATTATTATTATTAGGCTACTGAAGACTATACTAAGCATTTTCCAGTGAAATAATTATATTGACTTTTTTTTTTTAGCTTATCCAGCTATCAGAAACAGTTCAGGGACTAAGGTGACTCTGCCTGCATAACCTGCTAGATGGATTTGTTTCACATGTCCCATCAATTCAGTTTAAGTTCTACCTACTGTGTTTCATCAAATCTATGATGCCTTCAGTTTTAAGGTGCACTATTTTTCCTTTTCCTGAGTCACCAGGAAAGAGAAAATGCTGCCAATCTAACAAGGACACACAATTCTTTGTGAGACATATCCTGATTTTTTAGACATGTTAAAATGCAAAGAACATGTATATTAAAAGTGATGAAAATATGGCAGTTCTTTTGTCACTTTTCTAACCTTGATAGTTTAGGGAGGTGAGTTCTGCAGCTGAATAGGCTCCTTCAGCCCTGGAATAGGTCAGCTGTTTTCTCCAGTTCTTCTCTATCCAGAAGCAGGTTTCTTCCTCCTTTTTTGTTGTAGGAAGAAAGGCTTATTATCACAAGGGCTCCACACTCCCAGGAGCTTTTGCCACCATCCAGATGGCATTGAAACTCAGAAGGAGTATCAGCCTGGGGTTTGTAATGTGAGCCACCATTCCCAGGGGCCTCCCCTCATCTGGCGGGAGCTGGTCACTTGCTTGACTAGCAGCATGCAGGGTCCTCCAGAGGCACGGCAACCACTGTGCAGAATGGTGTGGGCCCCCTCAGCCCTTCTTTTAGTTTAGGGGGGAGGCTTAGGGAAGGAGTGTTTTTGCAGCAACTGCCTGCAGGTCCCAGGCAAAGTTTTTAATATTTTTAATTAGGTTTTATTGAAATATATTCACATACCATACAATCATCCATGGTAAACAATCATATATAGAATCATATAGTTGTGCATTCATCACCACAATCTATTTCTGAACATTTGCCTTACATCAGAAAGTATAAGAATAAAAATAAAAAATAAAAGTAAACAAAAGAACACCTAAACTATCCCCCATCCCATGCTATTTGTCATTTAGTTTTTATCCACATTTTTCTACTCATCCATCCATACACTAGATAAAGGGAGGGTGATCCACAAGGTTTTCACAAATACACTGTCACCCCTCGTAATCTACATTATTATATAATCATCTTCAGGATTCCAGACTACTGGGTTGCAGTTTGGTAGTTTCAGATATTTATTTCTAGCTATTCCAATACATTAAAACCTAAGAGGTGTTATTTATATACTGCATAAGAATGTCCACCAGAGTGACCTTTCGACTCCATTTGAAATCTCTTAGCCACTGAAACTATTTTGTCTCATTTTGCATCCCCCTTTTGGTCAAGAAAATATACTCAATTCCATAATGCCAGGTCCAGATTCATCCCCAGGAATCATATCCTGCATTGCCAGGGAGATTTACAGTCCTGGGAGTCAGGTCCCACATAGGGGAGAGGGCAGTGACTTCACATGCCAAGGTGACTCAGTTAGAGAGAGAGAGGGCCACATCTGAGCAACAAAGAGGCACTCAGGGGGAGACTCTTAGGCACAATTATATGCAAGTTTAGCCTCTCCTTTGCAGTAATGAGCTTCATAAGGGCAAGTCCCATGATCAAGGGCTCGGCACATCAAACTGCCATTCCCAATGTTTGTGACATCAACATCAGTCCAGGTGAGGAAGTCCAACACTTCTGCACCTTCCACCAGCTCCTCAGGCTGGGAGAGGGGAGGCTATAAATATATTTTTTATTCTCTGCCAAATTACTTTGGATGTGTCGCTATTTTACTCTAACCTATACTAACCTACTGTATCTCACCTCCTATTCAAAGTTCCATGTAATTGTGAAGTTTGAACAAACTGACAGTACAGTTATACTGTTTAGAAAATATAGATCCTGCACCAAATAAACATCTCTTCCCTTGGTCTCACATGGAAGTTGAAGTTTTAAAACACAGTTTTGACCTTTACCAGGTAAAGTTTTTAATTACATTATTTTCTATCAATGAAAGCCAACTTGCAGAGATGTTGCTGTTCTAATAATGTATTAAGATTTCAAAGAGATGGTATGTATTAAGAAAATTGTAAGCAATCTCTTGCATATTCTAAGTGATTGAAAGTACTTGTATTGATTGTTACTTCAGTTCTTATCTATCACTCCTATTTATTTGCATACATTTTTCTAATTTGGTAAAAAATTGCCAAAGGGGAGTTACCTTTATTTGGAAAGCATGGGAGAGTTATCAGGTCATAAAAAACCTTACTCAAAACCTTAATGTACATCAGACAAAATTCTATGTTCTTTGAAAGTACTAGATCATTTGTCACAAAATATTACACAGGAGGTAGCCATAATTAATGTTAATGATGATGGATGAGAAATCTTAGGCAAAGAGGATAAATATCATAACTAATTCTGACAATAAAAGTTGTCATTCAGAGTCATTCTCAGGGAATATCAGAGGATAAGTGGTTATAAGCTTAAGCTTAAGCAGTTAAGGTAGGCCCCCTGTTTCCACTTCCTAAAGTAGAAAATGAGACTGTAGAAAGGTCAAGTCAACCCAAAACTCAAACCTGTGCATTAAACCCACAACTTTCCAGCAGATTATCCTGCTTCAACTTTTGCAATGAAAAGGTTTTGAAAGAGTTAGCACACAAACACTTGTTCTCTTTTAACATTTGGGGCTTGCATTTCATTTACCTCAGCAAATTACCATTTTGAAAGATACCAGCATCCTGGTTGTATGAGGTGTGGTCCTCTTCATTTATTTGTTTGTGATCAGGTATGCTGTTGACAGAGAATGAGAACATCCAGAGCAGCTGCACCATTCTATGTTTCCAACAACAGTGAATAGAGTATCTATTTGCTCACATCCTTTCCAGCACTTGTAGTTTTCTGTTTTTTTTTTAAATAAAGGCCACTGTAGTAGATGTGAAAAGTTATTTAATTGCGGTTTTAATTTGCATTTCCCTGACAGCTAGTGAAGTTCAGCATCTTTTCCTATGCTTTTTAGCCATTTGCATTTCCTCCTTGGAAAAGTGTTTATTCATGCCTTTTGCAAATTTTTAAATTGAGTTGTTTGTCCTTTTGTTGGTGAGTTATAGGTTTTCTGTATATATTCTATCTTTAAACTCATCAGATATGTTGTTTCTGTACACTTTTCCCCATTAAGTAGACTGCCTTTTTGCTTTTTACTTTTTTATAATTTTTTGTTTATTTTTTGTTTTTTAAATAAATGCAATTTTGGACACATATTTCTATTTTATTAAGGGTTATTTTAAGTCATAAATGGATATTTAATATTGTCAAAGGCCTTTATTTTTCTGTGGAGAAGATTATAATTTTTCTCCTATGAACTATTAAAATGGTTAATTATATTAAAATAGTTCCCATATAAATCACCTTGATGTTGCTGGGATGAATTCCAATTGGTCATGTTATATTATTATTTTAATGTAGTTACAAATTTTTTCTTCTAATATTTTATTTAAGAATTTTTGTGTCAACATTTATAAATAAAATTGAAATATGTTTTGTTTTTCCTGTGTGTTATTTTGGTCAGGATTAAATATTAATATTATACTGGTGTCACATGCCCTGGAAAATTTTGCATATAATTGGAGTTATGTGTTCTTTGAAGGTTTGGAACATTCACCTATTAAACCATCTGGATTTGTCCATAATTTTAGGGTAAGCATAGAGAACCAGAGGGAATTGTTCTTTGGGTAACATTCTCAAATTCTTCCATGGTTACTGTTTAAAGATTTTTATTTCTTACATCACTGAGTATGATGATATCTATTGGTTTTACAGAACTGCCGTTAAGCATGTTGAGCAAGTTCCCTTCTAAGCCTATTTTTTGTGCATTTTTATCATGAGAGATTCTTAGATTTTTTTCCACAAATCCATTTCTGTGTCAGTTGAGCTCATCTAGTTTTTCTTCTCCATCACTCCTTTATTGCAGCATATTACATTGATTGATTTTCTTATATTGTGCCACCAGTGCATTCCTGGGGTAAGCCCTCTTTTTTCATGGTAGATAATCCTTTCAATATGCTGCTGAATTTGGATCTCCAGTATTTTTGTTGAAGAATTTTGCCCTTGTATTCATAAGCAAAATTGGTCTCAAACCTACTTTTCTTATGCTGTTTATCTGATTCAGTATCAGAGTAAAACTAAACTTCATAGAATAAGTTAGGGAATAGTCTCTCTTCTAAATTTTTTGAAGAATTTGAGAAAGGTGTTTGTAATTCTTCTTTGAATTGAAGCCATATGGTCTTGGACATTTGTTTTTGTTTACTAATTTGATCTCTTTTCTTCATATAGCTCTCTTGAGATTTTCTATTTGTCTTGAGACACTTTGGGATATTTGTGTATTTCTGTAAATTTTTATGTTTAGTTTAGATTATCTAATTTGATGTACACTTCTTCATAGTTTTATTTTATAGTTCTCTAAATTTCTGTAATATCAGTAATGTTAACAATTTGACTTCTGATTTTAGTTATATGTTTCCAAGAGTAAAAAGGCTGAGCTTATTTCCCAGAATATCCTCCATGAATGTTTAAGTGTGCTAAAGCTGCCAGAAATGCAATAATCAGAAATGACTTGGCCTTTATAAGGATAATTTGTTAAGTGTAAAGTTTACAATTCTGTGGCAATAAAAGTGTCCAAACTAAGGTATCAACAAGAGGATAACTTCACTGAAGAAATGCTAATTGCATCTGGAACACCTCTGTCAGCTGGGAAACCATGTGGCTGGCATCTGCTGGTCCTTTGCTCCTGGGTTTCACTGTTTTCTGCTTCTGATTCCAGTGGCTTTCTCCAGAATGTCTCTGGGATTCTGTCTTAGCTCATCTCGCTCAGCTTCTATGAGCCCTTGCTTGTTTCTCCCAGGGACTCTCTTTTTATGCTTTTGAGTTTCTGTCTTAGCCTTTCTGAGGAAAACTCTGGGCTTCATCTCTTAGCTTAGCACCTCCAAACATCCTTCTTTGTGCATCTCCAAGCATCCAGGTCTGTGTCCATTCTGAGCTGTCTTGAGGACCCCAGTAAACTAATCAAGATGCACCCTGAATGGTTGGGACCACATCGCCATGGAAAAAATCAAATGAAAAAATCCCACCAACAATAAGTCTGCCCCTACAAGAGTGGTTTAAAAGAACATAGTCTTTTATGGGGGTATATAACAGAATCAAACCAGAACTATTACCATGTTCACAATTGTTTCCAGTAACTCATCTCCTAATTTCTTAATATATTTTCAAAATATGTCTATTTTATACATAATTATGTTTCCCCAATGAATTCTGTAATCTATTACTTTCATTCATTTTTCCATTCATTCAACATGAATTATTGTCTGCCATAGAGTCGGCATTGTGCTTGACCTTGGTGATACATTGTTTAGCAACACAGTAATGATTCTGACAAAGACTTTCTTTCTCTTGACTAAGCTGCCAGACTTACTCTTTTACTGTCACATACCTGTTCCCTCCCTATTCCTGACTACCTTGAAACAAGTCAGTCTTGCATATTTGGGACTGTAGCAAAAAGAAACCCAGCAGTTGAGAAATAAAAATAGGAAAAAACACTACAGATACTAAATATTCTAGATATCAAACTCTTCCCCACACTCCCCCTTCCTTCTCCCTCTTACCTTAGCTACCCAGGCACATGATAGGGTCCTTAATGAGTATCTCCTTATCACCCTATACTTTCTTTGCTCTTAGGTTGTAGGACTCCTGTTTTCTTCTAAAAAAGTTTCTTTGAATGTATTGAAAAATGATCTGTAATATATTCTATGATATCTTAATCTTGTCCCTGTTTTATGATGACCATATATTTAGATAGTCACAACAGGACCCTGCTAAACCTGAACATTGACAAGCCCCAATCATAGTGAAATGTAAAATAATTATATGCATATACATTGGTTCTAAAATATAAAAAATGTAGTATAAATTTTATTTGATATTTTATATTATTGGATTATTTTCTGTCATAAATACTATTAAAAACATTAGGACTAGTTAGCAGAAAGAATTAACAGCAATTTAAAGTAGGAAAGATTAAAGAAAAGGTATGGGTTAGGGCAAATGTAACAATATGCCCCCAAAAAATATATTTTTGTCATAGAAATATTTTCAGTTACAGAAAAATATGAACAGAGTACAGAGATTTATCATGTAAACAAGTTCCAGTTTCCTCTCATCATTATTTATCAGCATGGTACATTTGTTAAAATTAATATGTCAGTATACATATATTATTAACCACAGTCCACTGTTTCTTCAGATTTCCTTAGTTTTATCTTTTTCTTCTCCACATCCCATTCCAGGATATCACATTGCATGTAGTCCCTATGTCTGCTTAGGCTCAATTTTCCTGTTAGATTTTCTCAGGCATTCTTTGTCTATAAAGTTCTTGAAAATATTCAGAAATATATGTCAGCAGTTCTGTAGAATGCACTTCAACTGAGATTTACCTAATGTTTTTCTCATGATTAAGCTGTGATATTTATTTGAGAAGAAGGCCATGGTTGCAAAGTGCCACCCTCATTACTCTATATCAAGGGTACAAACTTTTACTGATTTATCATTTTTGCTGCTTACCTTCTTCAGCACTAACTGAGGTATTATTTTTCAAGTTTCTCCACTGTAAAGTTACTCTTTTCCCTTGTCCAAACTGTACTTTTTGGAAGAAAGTCACCATGTACAGCCCACCCTTTAAGTAGTAGGGAATTTAGTTCACAATCCTTGATTGGATAAGTATCTATATAAATAAATTGGAATTTGGGGGATGGGATAATTCTTGTCTTCTCCATTTATTCATCTTGTGCTTTGGGTTATAATGCAATTCCAAGTGTTTTATTTTGTTGGTCAAATTATTCCATCTTTGGCCATTGGGAGCTTTTTCAGTTGACACCAATTTTACACATATTTGCAGTTTTTTCTATTGATGTTTTACCATTATTGCTTCTTAACTCCTTACTTTTGGACACTAGAAGTTTCTCCAAGACTGCCTTTTATATACCCTCCCCAGAATTACAATCACCCTTTTCTGGAGGGAAAACTGGTTCTATTTATTGGAGAATAACATTAAAAAACCTAGGTCTAGTAGCTTAACAGGACTGTCCTTGATCTTCACCCTCTCAGCTGACAGTGTCGGGAAAATTAGTAGCTATCCTAAGCTGTATATATAAACCTACACAAATATTTCTATATGGGGCAATCTATATTAAGCTAATCATAAGCTCATACCCATGTCTCAAATTCAAATCCATCACCAAATGAATCTTCTAGCTTTCTCCCATGACTTATCAGTAACTTTATACTCCAACAGTAAGAAACCTGTCTCCCACCATCTGCCATCTGCTGATTTGATTGTTCACTTTGGAAAAAACCCTAGTGGCAATGACTTTATTAGAATCCAATGCTTACATGCAGTTCCTTTTGTCCATAGCCTTACAGATTTCACTTATTTTGAAGTTGCTTAGGTCAGCACATTTTTCTTCTCACTTGCAGTAAATTTGCTTAATAAATTTATAATTCAGTTCAATTATTAACTCACATTTGATTTTCATCTTCTAAATTGAGTTTTAAAAATTCACATACAGTAAGAATTATTCTTTATACTGTAAATTTCTATGGATGTGGGGAATTCATAGTGGTAGGTATCCACCATTAAATATCCTACAGAATCCTTTACCTGCTCAGTCCTCTTCCCTACCACCATGAATCCTTGGCAATAACCAATCTGTTTACCATCTCTATTTTTTTCTTGTTTCAAAATATAATAGATTTTCAATTATCATGTAGAATGTAGCCTTTCCAACTGGCTTCTTTTCCTTGTGAATTTGACATGCATCCATGAGTTCATGTGGCAGGATTGTACTTTTATTTTTATTCATGACTAGAGTCACAGGGCATGGTTTTACCAGAGTTTGGTCATCAATTCAACTATTGGAGGACATCTTAGTTTCTTCTAGTTTCTAGTCATTATAACTAAAACTTGCTATAAATATGTGTGTGCTTTTTTACTGTGGACATTCACTGTCGAACATAGTTGGGGAAATACCCAGGAGTGCAGTTGATGAGTCACATGCTGAGATGTGTTACTTTGTAAAAAAATGCCAATATGTTTTCCAGTGTGGCTGTACTATTATGTATCCCCCTTCCCCCAAGAAATGAATGACAGCTTCTGTCCCACAAAGTCATGAGAAATCTGTATTGTCTTTCTTTGGACATTACCCATTTGAATGTGTGTGTAGTGTTTCTCATTGTGGTTTTAAGTTGCTTTCCCATAATGAAAATTGATGTTGAGTATCTTTATCTGTGCTTGTTTACCAAATGTATACCTAATTTGGTGAGATATTTATTTAGTACTTCACCCATCTTTTAATTTGGTGGTTTGTTTTCTTATTGTCAAGCTGTAGGTTTTTTGTATATTTCGGTACAATTCATTTTTAGATAAATGTGTTTTGCAAAGATTTCTCCTTGTGCAAGGCTGATCTTTTCATTCTGTTAATGGTGTCTTCCACACTGTAGACTTTTAAAAGTAATAATAAAGTCTGATTAACATCTTTTTCCTTTCATAACTCTCTTTAGATGCTAGGTATAAAAACTCATTAGCAAATATATAGCCATGTAGATTTTCTCTTTTATTGTCTTCTAAAATTTTTATAATTTTTCATCTTATGCAGAAGCTTGAAAATTATTCTAAGTGAAATTTTGCATAAGATACACAGTTTGTGCCTTCCAAATATATTTTTCCTATATGATGCTTCAGTTTTCCACCACAGCTCATTGAAAGGATTGTTCTCATTGACTATATTTTCAAGGGTCTGCATGTGAACTCTCTATTATTTTTCATGTTTCTGTGTGCCAAGGTCACTCATTTTTAATATATCTTTAAGGTATTTAATGTACCTTTAAATAAATAATCTGTTTGCTCTGCTAGGATGAGAAACAGTTTGTGAATATCTACAAAATATCTTGCTGACAATTTGACTGAGATTGCATTGACTCCTGTGATCTAATTGGGAGCAATTGATCTCTTAATTAAAATACTCATCTACTGACCATGAAAAAACAAAATTACTCAACTTATTTAGATGTTCTATTCTTCCTTTCATGTTTTTCATAGTTTATATGAAAGAACTTACATATATTCTTTGATTTAATCCAAAGGAATTCACTCTGTTTATTATTATAAATGCATTTGTTTATTTTATACTTTATTTTTGGTTCACTGCTAGGAATTGGAAATCAATTGACTTTCTTCAATTCAGTTTTTTTTTTTTTGAGATATATTCACATGCCCTACAATCATCCTCAGTGTACAATCAGTTGTTCATGGTACAATCATATTGTATATTCATCAAAAAAAAAAAAAACTTTTTGAACATTTTCATTACTCCAAAAAATTAAAAATAAAGATAAAAATAAGAGTAAAGAATGCCCAAAGTATCTCATCCCCCAGCCCCTAGTTTTCATTTAATTTTGTTCCATTTTTCTACTTATCTCTCTATACAGTGGATAAAGAGAGTATGAGTCATAATGTTTTTACAATCACAGTCACATGATGTAAGCTACATAGTTATACAGCCATCTTCAAGAATCAAGGCTACTGGGTTGCAGTTCAACAGTTTTAGTTATTTCCTTCAAGCTATTCCAATGCATTAAAAACTAAAAATTTATATCTATATAACACATAAGAATAACTTCCAGAGTAACCTATGACTCCATTTTAACTTTCTCAGCAATTGACACTGTATTTTGTTTCAAATACCCTCTCAATCCCAAGGTCCTGGGTCCAGACTCACCCAGGGAGTCATATCCCAAATTGCCAGGGTGTTTTATGTCCCTAGGAGTCATGTCCCACAAAGGGGCAGGGCAGTGAGCTTACCTGCTGAGCAGTGTTAGAGTGAGAGAGGCCACATCTGAGCAACAAAAGAAATTCTCTGGGGAAGACACTTAGGCAAATTCCTAAATAGACTTAGCCTATCCTACATAGTAACAAGCTTCCTAAGGGCAGCCCCAAGATTGAGGGTTTGGCCTTCTAAATTGTTAGTCCCTATAGCTTGTGAGAATATAAATAATTCCCCAGGTGGTGAAGTTTGATATTTCTGTATTTTTTTCCCAGACACTTAGGGGGACTTTGCAAATACATTTTTTATTCTTTGCCCAAATTACTTTGGGATATATTGGGATTTCACACTAACCTGTAAAACAAATCAAACAGATCTCACTCCCTATTCAAAGTTCCATGTAATTATGATGTTCGTATAAATTGACCATGTAAGTTTCATTATTTAGTGTGGTACAGAAAATATAGATTTCATACCAAATAAACATCTCTTCCTTTGGTCTCAGAAATAAGTTGAAGTTTTAAAACACCATCAATATCATTCTTTTCCCTTTAGTCTTGTTTGCCTTATTCCTAACCAGGTCCACTTCATTCAGATCTCTAATTGATGTCTGAAC
Source organism: Choloepus didactylus (assembly GCF_015220235.1). NCBI lineage: Eukaryota > Metazoa > Chordata > Mammalia > Pilosa > Megalonychidae > Choloepus > Choloepus didactylus. The sequence goes on from NW_023637615.1 coordinate 877,917, forward strand.
TTTTTCAGCTTTTCTAACAGCCAATATAAGGGATAATACTGACATTCATAGCTGTGAATTTTAGTTCTGAGTCACAGGTATCACACAGATACTCAGAGTATCAGGGACTGACCAGGTTTTACACAAAGAGCTCAGCATCTCAGAGTTTAGAGATAACCATTACACAGAGGAATAGATGTGACTGTTCTGAGAGCTTACAACATAGGGACCTTCATAATAAGCCTTCCCCAGATAACCTGTGCTCTAAGATTCAATTTTCCAAATTTTCATATTCTTGGTAGTCCATAGTAGTGATGTGTTACAATGTTTGTCTTTCTGTTTCTGGCTTATTTCTCTCAAAATACTGTCCTCAAGATCTGTTTACATAACTGCATGCCTCACAACTTCATTCTTTCTTTCAGACACTCAATATTATTTTGTATGCATATGCCACAGTCCACCATACTGTTCATCAGTTGATGTACCCTTAGGCCACCTTCATCCATTGCAAATTATAAGCACTTCCTCTGTAAACACAAGTGTGCAAATGTCCATCTGTAGCCCTGCTCTCAGTTCTTCCAAATATATGCCCAATAATGAGGTTGCAGGATCTTATGGTAACCACATAGTTAGCTTCTTTTGGAAACTCTATACTTCAGATGGGCTGCACCATTCTACTTTCTGACCAACAGTGAATAGGTACATACCTCTCTCCACATTTTCTGAACAATTGTATCCTTCCATTTTCCCCCTGCAATTTTATAGAGGTATATTCACATAAAATACAATCAACAGTGTACAATCTAGTTGTTCATAGTATTATTAATAACCACAATCAGCCCTTGAACACTTGTTACTCCACAAAAATTAAAATAAGTATAATAAAACAGATAAAAGAAAAAACACAATTGAAATAAAATACAATAAAAAGGTCAGGAAAACAACTCCACCACCAAGAATCCTATAGCCCTCCTTTATATCCCCCTCATATAGCCATTCACCTTTGGTATACTCCCTCTGTTATGATTAATGGAAGGATATTACAATGTTACTCTTAACTATAGCCTCTAGTTTTTTACTGATTGTATTTTCCCCAAGTCATCTCATTTTCAACATCTTACAAAATAGACATTCATTTGCTATCACACATGTAAAAACATTTTTATATTTGCACATTTAATCAACATCATTGACTATTCTAGGTTTCATTAAGTTATGCAGTCCCTGTCTTTTTCTTCTATCTTTCATTCTGGTGCCATACAAGTCCCTAACATTCCTCTTTCATCTTTACTCACAGTCATTTTGTTCAGTGTACTTACAATATTGTGCTACCATCACAGATTATTGTGCTTTCCATTTCTGCAACTATACAATCAATCCTGTTGAACATTTTATACTCCTTCAGCATCATATACCCAATCTCTACCTTGTTTCTATCTCCTGAAAACCTGTGTTCTCAGCTTTAACTCTCAACATTTGCATATTAATGTTAGTTCATATTAGTGAGACCATACAGTATTTATAATTACATTTCTGGCTAACTTTGCTCAACATAATGTACTCAAAGTTTATCCATGTTGTTATATGCTTTGGGAATTTAGTCTGTCTTAGAACTGTGTAATATTCCATTGTATGTATACACCACAGTTTGTTTATCCACTCAACCATTGGTGTACATTTGGGCTTTTTCCATCTTTGGGCAATCATGAATAATGTCAGTATAAACACCAGTTTACAAATATCTGTTCATGTTTTAGCTTTCAGATCCTCTGAGCATAAACCTAGTAATGGAAGTGCTGGATCATATGGCAATTCTATGCTTAGCTCCCTGTGGAACCACCACAGTCTTCCAGAGTGGCTGCACCACTCTAAATTACCAACAATGAATAGTCTGCCTCTTTCTCCATGTTCTCTCCAGCACTTGTAATTTTCTGTTTTTTTATAATGACCATTCTAGTATGTGTGATATGATATCACATTGTGATTTGATTTGTGTTTCCCTAATAGCCAGTGAGTTGAGCTTCTTTTCATATATTTCTGAATCATTTGTATTTCCTCTTCAGGAAAGTATCTTCCATGGCTTTTGCCCTTATTTGAATTGGGTTGCCTTTTTGTTGTTGATTTGTAGAAACTCCTAACATATTCTGCATATTAAACCCTTATCTGATATATGGTTTCCAAATATTGTCTCCCAATGTGTAGGCTGCCTTTTTGCTTTATTTACAAAGTGCTTTGATGTGCTGAAGTGTTTAATTTTAAGGGATCCTGTTTATCTATTTCTTCTTTCAGTATTTGCACTTTGGGCACAAGGTCTAGGAACTCCCATTACAAGATCTTTAAGATATTTCCCTATATTTTATTCAAAAAGTTTTATGCTCTTTTCTTGAATGATTAGGACTTTGATCCATTTCAAGTTAATTTTTGTATAAGATGTGAGATAGGCATCCTTTTTCATTCTTTTGGATTTGGATAACAAGTTCTTTAAACATCATTTTCTGAAGAGGTTACTGTGTCCCAGTTGCATTGGCTTGACAGCCTTGTCAAAGATCAATTGCCCATACATGAGAAACATACAATTTATTTCCACTGGTCAGAATCTCTAGTTTTATGCCAGTACCATGATGTTTTCATCACTGTAGCTTTTTAATTCCTTTAAAGTCATGCAGTGTGAGACCTCCTACTTCATTCCTCTTTCTCAAGATATTTTTGGCTATTCAGGGCACCCTGCTCTTCAAATGATTTTAGTTATTGGTTTTTCTATTTCTGCAAAGTAAGTTGTTGGTGTTTTAATTCTTATTGCATTGAATCTATAAAAATATTTTGGTAGAATTCACATTATCTGTATTTAGCCTTTCAATCCATGCTTAAGGATATAAGAATAAAAAGGAGATAAGGGATAAAGATCAATGGGAGGTTGAGAAATAGTTTAGATTAAAATTATCTAAAAAGCCCTCTTTGCACAAAGACATACACTTAGGGAAGTATGAGCCAGGGCAAGACCTGCAAGACCAGCTTTCCAGGCAGAGGCAACAACAGTTGCAAATTAAGCTCTTGCAGACAGGTAAATCAATCAGTGTAACATTAGAAATCCTTGAAAATGTACCCACATATATTAAAACAGAATATTATAGAAGTCCTGTACAGATAACTGGAGAAAGAATGCACTAAGCAAAGAAAAAAAAAGGATTCCTGGACAAATATTTATGTAGAAACACACACATAAGTATCAGTCCCTGGTAATATTAAGGATGTAATGTTACATTTTTAAAGAAAATATCTTTATTATATTCTTAAATAAGATGCAAAAGCTAAAATCATAAATGAGAAAAAGTTATTAAACTTTAACTATATAAGAGATAGGAAACTACCTTCATCAAAAGATACTATAAATCACGAAAATATAAAACAAAGCCAAGAGAAGATATTTGTAATACTTATTACTGGCAAAGGGTTAATATCCATAGCGTATAAAAACTCATACGTATCAATCAAAAAAGACAAACCAAAAAAAAATGTCAAGATTGAACAAGAATATTACAGACAAGGAAATCTGAATATCCAATAAACTTACAAAAAGATATTGTCAATATATTAGAACCAAATATATATCATTTTAAATTTACAGCATTGACAAATATTTTTAAAGGTATGACATTTTGAAGGGCTTGCAAGGACATGGAGCAACAGGAACTCACACTGTGCTGGTGGTTGTGTAAAATTAGTTTAATTGCAGTGGAAAACACATTGAATTATCTAGTAGAAATTGCAGGTACATGAACTTTGCAATTCTCACCCAGGCATGCCCTAGAGAAATTGTAACACATATCCAAATCCAAGAGATAAATATGATATGAATATTCATAACAATATATTTCTTAATAGAGGAAAGAATCAAAAGAGGAAACAACCCAAATACCCATCATCAAAAAAAATAATTATTCAATTCTGCTTTATTCCTACAGTGGTTCATATTCATTGATGAAAAATAGATTTCAGAAACATAATACTGGGCCAGAAAAAGCAAGTTGCAGAAGTTTCCTTTTGTCTAAAGCTTAGAAACATGCATGCCCAAGCTTTATGACTAGGAATATACACCTCTGTAGAAACAAATCTCAGGAAAATCAAATAAATGACTTAAATAAATTTAGTTAGCACTTTCCTCTTGGGGATAGGTAGGGAATATGTCAGGGATGAACATGCAGAGGTCTTCAAAAGGTTTCTATCTCTAAGGATTTACTCCTTATGCTAGGTGCTGGTTATAGGTCTTGGGTATCTTTTTCATTCTTTAAACCATGCATTTAACAAACTTTAAATATGGTGTGCTGGCTTGAAAGTATTATGTATCTCACAAAAGTCATGTTCTTTTTCTTCATACCCTTAGGCCACCTCCACCCACAGCAAATCATGGATACTGTCTCCATAAACACCAATATACAAATGTCCATTCATGTCTCTGCTTTCAGATCTTCCAAGTAAATATCCCATAATGAGGTTGCAGGACCTTATGGCCCCCACATACTTAGCTTCTTGTGAAACCACCACAATGACCTCCAGAAAGGCTAGACCATTCTGCCTCCTCATCAACAGTAAATAGGTACATCCCTCTTTCAATATTTTCTCCAGCACTTTAACTCCTATTTATATTTTTTCCTACAATTTTATAGAGATATATTCAAATAACATAAAATTATACACAGTGTACAATCAGTTGTTCACAATATCATCATGTAGTTGTACATTTATCACCACAGCCAGCACTTGAATATATTGATTACTATGAAAAAGTGTTTTTTTTTTTTGGTGAATAATAAAAAAGATATTAAAAACAAAAATAAAGTGTCATACAATAAAATATATTATTAAGGACAGAAAACAACACAACTATAAAGAATCCCACATCCCTCCCTTATGTCTCCCTCTCATACACATTCATACTCATACACTTTGTTATATTGCCTTTGTTACATTTCATGGAAGCATAATACAATGTTACTGTTGACCATAGACTCCAGTTTGCTTTGATTATGTTTTTTCCCAAATACCATCCCTTTTTCAGCACTCTGCATGGCTGTCATTTATTTGTGTCCACATTTGAGAATATTTTTATATTTGTACATTTAGTAACAGTCAATGGCCACTCCAGTTTTTGCCAAGTTATACAGTCCCAGTCTTCATCTTTCTTCACCTCTGGTGTCATACATTCCACTATCCCAACTCTTTCAGCTTTACTCACAGCCTTCTATGTTCAGTGTACTTACAATATAGTTCTACCATCATACAGTATTATGCTATTTCTGGATCTATACAATCATTCCTGCTGCAGATTCTGTAGGCCTTCAGCATTAAATGTATGTTCTCTACCCTTTCGATCTCCTGGTAGCCTGTGTTATCAGCTTTTAACTCTCAAAGTTTGCTCACTAATGTTAGTTCATATTAGTGAGACTATACAGTATTTGTCCTTTTGTGTCTGGCTAATTTCACTCAACATAATATCCTCAAGGTTCATCCATGTTATTATATGTTCCATGACTTTGTGCTATTTTAAAGCTACATGATAGTCCATCATATGTATATACTATAGTTTGTCCACTTTTCTGTTGATGAACATTTGGGCTGCTTCCATCTCTTGGCAATTGTGAATAATGCTGTAATAAATATCAGTTTGCAAATGTCTGTGTCTTATCTTTCAGTTCCTTTGGGTATATACCTAGCAATGGAATAGCTGGGTCACATGACAGATCTTACTTAACTTCCTGAGGAAGCTCCACACTGTCTTCCACAGTGGTTGCACCATTCTCCTTTTGCACCAACAATGAATAAATGTGCCTATTTCTCCACATCCTCTCCAGCAATTATAAATTTCTGTTTTTTGGTTAATGGCCATTCTGATAGGTGTGAGATGATATCTCATTGTGGTTTTGATTTGCATTTCCCTGCTAGCCAGTGAAGTTGAGCATTTTTTCATGTTTTTGAGTCATTTGTATTTCCTCTTCAGAAAAGTGTCTGTCCATGTCTTTTGCCCATTTTTAAATCGGGTTGTTTGTCTTTCTGTTTTTGAGTTGTATGATTGCTTTATATAGTTGGGATATTAAAACCTTATCTGATAAGTGGTGTTCTAGTTTGCTAATGCTGCCAGAATACAAAACACCAAAAATGGATTGGCTTTTATAAAAGGGAGTTTATTTGGTTGTACAGTTACAGTCTTAAGGCCATAAGGTATCCAAGATAACACATCAGCAATCTTGTACCTTCACTGTAGGATGGCCAATGGTGTCCAGAAAACCTCTGTTAGGTGGGAAGGAACATGGCTGGTGTCTGCTCCAAAATTGTGGTTTCAAAACGACTTTCTCTCAGAATGTTACCTCTCTAGGCTGCAGTTCCTCAAAAATGTCACTTTTAGTTGCACTTGGGATATTTGTCCTCTTTTAGCTTCTCTGAAGCAAGAGTCTGCTTTCAATTGCCATCTTCAAACTGTCTCTCATCTGCAGCTCCTGTGATTTCTTCAAAGTGTCCCTCTTAGCTGTAGCTCCTTTTCAAAATATCATTCAGAGATGCACTAAGTTCCTTCTATTTGTCAATTCATTTATATGGCTCCACTGATCAAGGCCACCCTGAATGGGTGGAACAACAACTCCATGTAAATTATTCAATCAGAGTCATCACACACTGCTGGGTGGGGCACATCTCCACAGAAACACTCAAAGAATTACAATCTAATCCATACTGATAACGTCTGCCCACACAAGATTACATCAAAGTTAATGGTGTTTGAGGGATACAATACATTCAAACTGGCACAGGTGGTTTCCAAATATTGTCTCCCATTATGCAGGCTGCCTTTTTACATTTTTAACAAAGGACTTTGATGTACAAAAGTGTTTGATTTTGAAGAGATCCCATTTCTCTATTTGTTCTCTGTTTGCTCAAGCTTTGGGTGGAAGGTCTAGGAAACCACCTCTTATCACAGGATCTTTAAGATATTGCCCTATATTTTCTTCTAAGAGTCTTATGTTCTTAGTGCTTGTGTTTAGGTCTTTGATCCATTTGGAGATAATTTTTGTATAAGGTGTGAGACGGGAGTCCTCTTTCATTATTTTGGAAATGGATAACCACTTCTCCATACACAATTTATTGAAGAGGCTGCTCTGTCTCACTTTCTTTGGCTTGACTGCCTTATGAAAGATGAATTGTCTGTAGATGCAAGAGTCTTATTTCTGAACACTCAATTCAATTCTGTTGTTTGGTAATTCTGTCCTTATGCCAGTACCATGCTCTTTTGAGAACTGTAGCTTTGTAATATGCTTCAAAGTCAGGTAGTGTGAGAGCTCCCACTTTGTTCTTCTTTCTCAAGATATTTTTTAGCTATTTGGGGCACCTTGCCCTTCCAAATAAATTTAGTTATTGGTTTTTCTATTTCTTCAAAGAAAGTTATTGTGATTTTAATTGGTATTGCTTTGAATCTATAAATCAGTTTAGGTAGAGTTGTCATCTTAATTATATTTAATCTCCCAATCCATGAAGACAATATGTTCTTCCATTTTTTAGGTCCTGTTCAATTTCTTTTAGCAGTTTCTTGTAGTTTTATTTGTATAGGTCTTTTGTGGCCTTTGTTAAGTTTATTCCTAAAAACTTGATAATTGGGTTGCTATTGTAAATGGAATTTATTCTTATTTCTTCCTCTTCTTGCACATTACTTGTGTATAAGAACACTACAGATTTTGCATGTTGGTCTTGTAGCCTGCCACTTTGCTATATTCATTGATTAGCTCTAATAGCTTTGCTGAAGATTTTGCTGGATTTTCTACATATAGAATCATGTCATCTGCAAACAGTGAAAGTTTTACTGCTTCCTCTCCAATTCAGATGACTTTATTTCTTTTTCTTGCCTAATTTTTCTAGCTAGAATTTCCAGCACAATGTTGAATATCAATGGTGACAGTGGGCATCCGTGTCATGTTCCTGATCTTAGAGGGAAAGCTTTCAATCTCTGTGCATTGAGTACAATGTTAGCTGTGGGTTGTTCATATATTGCCTTTATCACATTGAGAAAATTCCCATCTTTTCCTATACTTTGAAGTGTTTTCATTAAGAAACATTGTTGAATTTTGTCAAATACCTTTTCTGCATTGATCAAGACGATCATGTGGTTCTTTTACTATGATTGATTGATGTGCTGTATTACAGTAATTGATTTTCTTGTGTTGAACCAGGCTTGCATATTTGGAATAAACCCCACTTGGTTGTGGTGTATAATTCTTTTAATGTGCTGCTGGATTCAATTTGTGAGTATCTTTTTGTTGAGGATTTTTGCTTCTATATTCATTAAGGACATTGGTCTATAATTTTCTCTTTTTTTTTTGTAGTATCTTTGTTTGATTTTGGTATTAGGGTGGTGTTGACTTCATACAATGAGTTTGGTAGCTTTCAATCCTCTTCAATATTTTTTGAACAGTTTGATCAGGATGGGTATTAATTCTTTCTTGAATGCTTAGTAGAATTCACATGTGAAGCCATCTGGTCCTGCACTTTTCTTTTTTGGGATCATTTTGTTGACGGACTCAATCTCTTTGCTTGTCATTGGTTTGTTGAGGTCATCTACTTCTCAGGTCATTCTTGGTTGTTTATGCTTTTCTAGGAAGTTGCCCATTTCATTTAAGTTTTCCATTTTATTAGCATATAGCTGCTTATAGTATCTTCTGTTGGCCTCCTTTATTTCTGCAGGGTCAGTAGTTATGTTTCCTTTCCCATTTCTGGTTGCATTTGTTTGCATCTATTCTCATTTTTTTTTTTTTTTTTTATAGCTGAGCTAGGGGTCCATCAATTGTGTTGATTTTCTCAAAGAACCAGCTTCTGGTTTTGTTGATTCTATTGTTTTCTTATTCTCAGTTTCCTTTATTTCTGCTCTAATCTTTGTTACTTCTTTCCTTCTGTTGGCTTTGGGGTTTACTTGCTGTTCTTTCTCTAGTTCCTCCAGGTGGACAGTTAATTCCTCAATTTGTGCTTTCTCTTTTAATATACACATTTAGTGCAATAAATTTCCCTCTCAGTGCTGCCATTGCTGTATCTCACAAGTTTTGATATATTTCATTTTCCTTGAAGTATTTACTAATTTCCCCTCTAATTTCTTCCTTTACCCACTGGTTTTCTAAATGTGTTCAGTCTCCACATATTTGTGAATTTTACAATCTTTTGCCTGTTATTCTTTTCCAACTTCATTCCATTATGGTCTGAGATAGTGTTTTTTATAATATCAATATTTTTAAACTTTTGGGACTTGCTTTGTGACCCAGCATGTGGTCTATCCTAGACAGCATTCCATGAGCACTTGAGAAAAATGTGTATCCTGCGGTTGTGGGGTGTAGTGTTTTATAAATGTCTGTCAAGTTTAATTCATTTATCACACCATTCAGCATCTCTATTTCCTTGTTGATTCTGTCTAGATGTCTTATACATTGATGAGAGCTATGTATTGAAATCTCCAACTATTATTTTGGAGTCATCTACTTCTCCTTTCAGTGTTCTCACTGTTTGCCTCATGAATTTTGGGGCAGTTTGGCTTGGTGCATAAATATTTATGAATGTTATGTTTTCTTGATGAGTTCACCTTTTTATTATATACTATCCTTTGCCTCTTAATTGTTTTACTTTTGAAGTGTACTTTGTCTGATTTTAATATAGCTACTCCTGCTTTTTACTTGTTGCTGTTTGCATGAAATATCTTTTTCCAATATTTTGCTTTCAGCCTGTTTTTTCTTTGTGTCTAAGATGAGTTTCTTGTACACAGCATATAGGTGGGTCCTGTTTTTTAATCCATTCTGCCAGTCTGTGTCTTTTTATTGGAGAGTTTAATCCATTAACATTTAGTGTTATTACTGTAAGGGCAGTAGTTTCTTCTCCCATTTTGTCTTTGGATTTTATATGTCATGTCTTATTTTTTCCTCTCTCTCTTTTTACCCTTCCTGATAATCTTCATTTCTACACTCTTCTCCAAATTTCTTTCTCCTGTCTTTTCTGATCAGTCTGTAGCACTCTCTTTAGTATTTCTTGTAGCACCAGTCTCTTATTCATAAGCTCTCTCAATGTCTGTTTTTCTGGAAATATTTTAACCTCTCCCTCATTTTTGAAGGACAGTTTTGCCAGATATAGAATCCTTGGTTGGTGGTTCTTCTCTTTCAGTATCTTAAATATATCATACCACTGTCTTCTCACCTCCATGGTTTCTGAAGAGAAATCTGTATATAGTCTTATTGAGCTACCATTGTATGTGATGGGTTACTTGTCTCTTGCTGCTTTCAAAATCCTCTCTTTGTCTTTTACAATGGACAATCTGATCAGTCAGTGTCTTGGAGTAGGTCTATTGGAGTATATTCTGTTTGGCATGCACTGTACTTGAATCTCTAATTTTCTGTCTTTCATAAGAGTTGGCAAATTTTCAGTGATTATTTCTTCTACTATTCTTTTTGAACCTTTTCCCCTCTCTTCTCTCTCTGGGACACCCATAACATGCATTTCATTTTGTCACTCAACTCCCTAAGACCCTGCACATATTTTTCCATTCTTTTCACCAATTGTTCTTTCATGTGTGTGAATTCAGATGTCTGTTCTTCCAATTCACTTATCCTTTCTTCTGCATGTTCAAATCTACTGTTGTATCCCTCCATTGTCTACTTCATCTCCTCCATTATGACCTTCTGTCATTTGCTTTTTCAATATTATGAATTTTTCCTTATCGTCATCTGTGTCCTCCTTATATCCTTCATTGACTTGATTTTTGAATTTTTTTAGCTTTGTTTGAAAATCTCCAAGTAGTTCTTCCTTCAGCTCATGGAATTGATTTAGCAATAATTGCTTCAACTCCTGTGTCTTGGTTGGACTATAAGTTTGTTCCTTTGGCTGCTCCATATTTTCATGTTCTTTAGTATGGCTCATTATCTTAAGCTTTCTAGGTATCTGACTTTCTTGATTAGTTTATTCTGGAAATTGTTTTCTCTTTCTCTCTTTTACCTAGGGTTTTCTTGTTGGTTGTCTTTGTTCTGTAACCCTTGGTGTTGAGTTCAGCCTATTCTAGACCTTTAACTTAGATTCTGTTTAGTTGATTAGTTTTTCACCTGTTTTTTTCTGTTTCTTGCCCTGCATATATGTAGCCTTCTTGTGTGATAGTCTCCTCAGATATGGTCAACCCAGTCAGAATTTCCCAGTCCAGAGAGGCCCAGATCTCAGGAGGGGGGTATGGAATTTCCTTGAGAATGAGACCCTCCTGTGAGGCCTTTAGAGTTTATGCTTCTCCAATGCTCTACAGCGGTTGTTGCTTTCCAGCCTGCCATGTTCTTTTAATCCAATCTTGTGGGTACAGAACTATTTTGGGTAGAATCTTTTGATTAGGTTTTTCCCATGGAGATGTGACCCCACCAGTTGAATGTGGGCCTTAATTTGTTTATTGGAGTCCTTATGAGAGCACAGAGCTGAGAGGGAGCTCAGAGCTGAAAGAGACTCAGATGCTTAGAGATGCAGACAGAAAGACATTTGGAGATGCTAAGCTAAGAGTTGAAGCCCAGAGTTTGACATGGAGAAGCTATGTGAGAATCCACTGATGCTTAAAGAGAAGGCCACAGAAATCAGCACTTGTGAGCATTGTACTCTGAGAGCAAAGGACCAGCAGATGCCAACCAAGTGACTTCCTAGCTGACAGATAGAGATATTTCAGACACCCTTGGCCTTTCTTCTGTTAAGGTATCCTTTTTTGTATGCTTTAGTTTGGACATTTTTATCACCTTAGAACTGTAAATTTGTGAACTAATATACCAACATTATAAAAGCTAATCCATTTCTGGTATTTTGCTTTCTGGAAGCTTTAGAAAACTGGTACATATGGTACATGATATTTTCTAAGTATCAAATAGTCTGCAATTAGAAAATAATTGAAAAAAAGCTCTTGCATACTCCATGATACTATAGTTCTAAAATGTCAACAGAGGAGGCGGGGCAAGATGGCAGACTGGTGAGCTGTATGTTTTAGTTACTCCTCCAGGAAAGTAGGTAAAAAGCCAGGAACTGCGTGGACTGGACACCACAGAGCAATCTGTCTTTGGGCATACTTCATACAACACTCATGAAAACGTGGAACTGCTGAGATCAGCGAAATCTGTAAGTTTTTGCGGCCAGGGGACCCGCGCCCCTCCCTGCCAGGCTCAGTCCCGGGGGAGGAGGGGCTGTCAGCTCCAGGAAGGAGAAGGGAGAATTGCAGTGGCTGCTCTTACCGGAAACTCATTCTACTGATTCAAACTCCAACCATAGATAGACTGAGGCCAGACACCAGAGACTCTGAGGGCAGCCAGCCCAGCAGAGAGGAGACAGGCATAGAAAAAAAACAACACGAAAAACTCCAAAATAAAAGCAGAGGATTTTTGGAGTTCTGGTGAACACAGAAAGGGGAAGGGCGGAGATCAGGCCTTGAGGCGCATATGCAAATCCCGAAGCAAGGCTGATCTCTCTGCCCTGGGCACCTTTCCTTAATGGCCCTGGTTGCTTTGTCTATTAGCATTTCAATAACCCATTAGATCTCTGAGGAGGGCCGTTTTTTTTTTTTTTTTTAAATCCTTTTTGCTTTTTCTAAAACAATTACTCTAAGAAGCTCAATACAGAAAGCTTCAAAGAATTGAAATTTGGGCACGTCAAGTCAAGAGCAGAACTAAGAGAGCTCTGAGACAAAAGGCAATAATCCAGTGGCTGAGAAAATTCACTAAACAACACAACTTCCCAAGAAAAGGGGGGTGTCCGCTCACAGCCACCATCCTGGTGGACAGGAAACACTCCTGCCCATCGCCAGCCCCATAGCCCAGAGCTGCCCCAGACAACCCAGTGTGACGGAAGTGCTTCAAATAACAGGCACACACCACAAAACTGGGCGTGGACATTAGCCTTCCCTGCAACCTCAGCTGAATGTCCCAGAGCTGGGAAGGGGGAGCAGTGTGAATTAACAGAGCCCCATTCAGCCATCATTTGAGCAGACTGGGAGCCTCCCAACACAGCCCAGCAGCCCAGAACTGCCCTGGGGGGACGGCACTCACCTGCGACATAGCACAGTCATCCCTCAACAGAGGACCCGGGGTGCACAGCCTGGAAGAGGGGCCCACTTGCAAGTCTCAGGAGCCATACGCCAATACCAAAGACTTGTGGGTCAGTGGCAGAGACAAACTGTGGCAGGACTGAACTGAAGGATTAGACTATTGCAGTAGCTTTAAAACTCTAGGATCATCAGGGAGATTTGATTGTTAGGGCCACCCCCCCTCCCCGACTGCCCAGAAACACGCCCCACATACAGGGCAGGCAACACCAACTACACACGCAAGCTTGGGACACCAATTGGGCCCCACAAGACTCACTCCCCCACTCACCAAAAAGGCTAAGCAGGGGAGATCTGGCTTGTGGAGAACAGGTGGCTCGTGGACGCCACCTGCTGGTTAGTTAGAGAAAGTGTACTCCACGAAGCTGTAGATCTGATAAATTAGAGATAAGGACTTCAACTGGTCTACAAACCCTAAAAGAACCCTATCAAGGTCAGCAAATGCCACGAGGCCAAAAACAACAGAAAATTATAAAGCATATGAAAAAACCAGACGATATGGATAACCCAAGCCCAAGCACCCAAATCAAAAGACCAGAAGAGACACACCTAGAGCAGCTACTCAAAGAACTAAAGATGAACAATGAGACCCTAGTACGGGATATGAAGGAAATCAAGAAGACCCTAGAAGAGCATAAAGAAGACATTGCAAGACTAAATAAAAAAATGGATGATCTTATGGAAATTAAAGAAACTGTTGACCAAATTAAAAAGATTCTGGACACTCATAGTACAAGACTAGAGGAAGTTGAACAACGAATCAGTGACCTGGAAGATGACAGAATGGAAAATGAAAACATAAAAGAAAGAATGGGGAAAAAAATTGAAAAACTCGAAATGGACCTCAGGGATATGATAGATAATATGAAACGTCCGAATATAAGACTCATTGGTGTCCCAGAAGGGGAAGAAAAGGGTAAAGGTCTAGGAAGAGTATTCAAAGAAATTGTTGGGGAAAACTTCCCAAATCTTCTAAACAACATAAATACACAAATCATAAATGCTCAGCGAACTCCAAATAGAATAAATCCAAAAAAACCCACTCCGAGACATATACTGATCACACTGTCAAACATAGAAGAGAAGGAGCAAGTTCTGAAAGCAGCAAGAGAAAAGCAATTCACCACATACAAAGGAAACAGCATAAGACTAAGTAGTGACTACTCAGCAGCCACCATGGAGGCGAGAAGGCAGTGGCACGATATATTTAAAATTCTGAGTGAGAGGAATTTCCAGCCAAGAATACTTTATCCAGCAAAGCTCTCCTTCAAATTTGAGGGAGAGCTTAAATTTTTCACAGACAAAGAAATGCTGAGAGAATTTGCTAACAAGAGACCTGCCCTACTGGAGATACTAAAGGGAGCCCTACAGACAGAGAAACAAAGACAGGACAGAGAGACTTGGAGAAAGGTTCAGTACTAAAGAGATTCGGTATGGGTACAATAAAGGATATTAATAGAGAGAGGGAAAAATATGGCAAACATAATCCAAAGGACAAGATGGCCGATTCAAGAAATGCCTTCACGGTTTTAACGTTGAATGTAAATGGATTAAACTCCCCAATTAAAAGATATAGATTCGCAGAATGGATCAAAAAAAATGAACCATCAATATGTTGCATACAAGAGACTCATCTTAGACACAGGGACACAAAGAAACTGAAAGTGAAAGGATGGAAAAAAATATTTCATGCAAGCTACAGCCAAAAGAAAGCAGGTGTAGCAATATTAATCTCAGATAAAATAGACTTCAAATGCAGGGATGTTTTGAGAGACAAAGAAGGCCACTACATACTAATAAAAGGGGCAATTCAGCAAGAAGAAATAACAATCGTAAATGTCTATGCACCCAATCAAGGTGCCACAAAATACATGAGAGAAACATTGGCAAAACTAAAGGAAGCAATTGATGTTTCCACAATAATTGTGGGAGACTTCAACACATCACTCTCTCCTATAGATAGATCAACCAGACAGAAGACCAATAAGGAAATTGAAAACCTAAACAATCTGATAAATGAATTAGATTTAACAGACATCTACAGGACATTACATCCCAAATCAACAGGATACACATACTTTTCTAGTGCTCACGGAACTTTCTCCAGAATAGATCATATGCTGGGACATAAAACAAGCCTCAATAAATTTAAAAAGATTGAAATTATTCAAAGCACATTCTCTGACCACAATGGAATACAATTAGAAGTCAATAACCATCAGAGACTTAGAAAATTCACAAATACCTGGAGGTTAAACAACACACTCCTAAACAATCAGTGGGTTAAAGAAGAAATAGCAAGAGAAATTGCTAAATATATAGAGACGAATGAAAATGAGAACACAACATACCAAAACCTATGGGATGCAGCAAAAGCAGTGCTAAGGGGGAAATTTATAGCACTAAACGCATATATTAAAAAGGAAGAAAGAGCCAAAATCAAAGAACTAATGGATGAACTGAAGAAGCTAGAAAATGAACAGCAAACCAATCCTAAACCAAGTACAAGAAAAGAAATAACAAGGATTAAAGCAGAAATAAATGACATAGAGAACAAAAAAACAATAGAAAGGATAAATATCACCAAAAGTTGGTTCTTTGAGAAGATCAACAAGATTGACAAGCCCCTAGCTAGACTGACAAAATCAAAAAGAGAGAAGACCCATATAAACAAAATAATGAATGAAAAAGGTGACATAACTGCAGATCCTGAAGAAATTAAAAAAATTATAAGAGGATATTATGAACAACTGTATGGCAACAAACTGGATAATGTAGAAGAAATGGACAATTTCCTGGAAACATATGAACAACCTAGACTGACCAGAGAAGAAATAGAAGACCTCAACCAACCCATCACAAGCAAAGAGATCCAATCAGTCATCAAAAATCTTCCCACAAATAAATGCCCAGGGCCAGATGGCTTCACAGGGGAATTCTACCAAACTTTCCAGAAAGAACTGACACCAATCTTACTCAAACTCTTTCAAAACATTGAAAAAAATGGAATCACTACCTAACTCATTTTATGAAGCTAACATCAATCTAATACCAAAACCAGGCAAAGATGCTACAAAAAAGGAAAACTACCGGCCAATCTCCCTAATGAATATAGATGCAAAAATCCTCAACAAAATACTTGCAAATCGAATCCAAAGACACATTAAAAAAATCATACACCATGACCAAGTGGGGTTCATTCCAGGCATGCAAGGATGGTTCAACATAAGAAAAACAATCAATGTATTACAACACATTAAAAACTCGAAAGGGAAAAATCAATTGATCATCTCAATAGATGCTGAAAAAGCATTTGACAAAATCCAACATCCGTTTTTGATAAAAACACTTCAAAAGGTAGGAATTGAAGGAAACTTCCTCAACATGATAAAGAGCATATATGAAAAACCCACAGCCAGCATAGTACTCAATGGTGAGAGACTGAAAGCCTTCCCTCTAAGATCAGGAACAAGACAAGGATGCCCGCTGTCACCACTGTTATTCAACATTGTGCTGGAAGTGCTAGCCAGGGCAATCCGGCAAGACAAAGAAATAAAAGGCATCCAAATTGGAAAAGAAGAAGTAAAACTGTCATTGTTTGCAGATGATATGATCTTATATCTAGAAAACCCTGAGAAATCAACGATACACCTACTAGAGCTAATAAACAAATTTAGCAAAGTAGCGGGATACAAGATTAATGCACATAAGTCAGTAATGTTTCTATATGCTAGAAATGAACAAACTGAAGAGACACTCAAGAAAAAGATACCATTTTCAATAGCAACTAAAAAAATCAAGTACCTAGGAATAAACTTAACCAAAGATGTAAAAGACCTATACAAAGAAAACTACATAAATCTACTAAAAGAAATAGAAGGGGACCTTAAAAGATGGAAAAATATTCCATGTTCATGGATAGGAAGGCTAAATGTCATTAAGATGTCAATTCTACCCAAACTCATCTACAGATTCAATGCAATCCCAATCAAAATTCCAACAACCTACTTTGCAGACTTGGAAAAGCTAGTTATCAAATTTATTTGGAAAGGGAAGATGCCTCGAATTGCTAAAGACACTTTAAAAAAGAAAAACGAAGTGGGAGGACTTACACTCCCTGACTTTGAAGCTTATTATAAAGCCACAGTTGCCAAAACAGCATGGTACTGGCACAAAGATAGACATATAGATCAATGGAATCGAATTGAGAATTCAGAGATAGACCCTCAGATCTATGGCCGACTGATCTTTGATAAGGCCCCCAAAGTCACCGAACTGAGCCATAATGGTCTTTTCAACAAATGGGGCTGGGAGAGTTGGATATCCATATCCAAAAGAATGAAAGAGGACCCCTACCTCACCCCCTACACAAAAATTAACTCAAAATGGACCAAAGATCTCAATATAAAAGAAAGTACCATTAAACTCCTAGAAGATAATGTAGGAAAACATCTTCAAGACCTTGTATTAGGAGGCCACTTCCTAGACTTTACACCCAAAGCACAAGCAACAAAAGAGAAAATAGATAAATGGGAACTCCTCAAGCTTGGAAGTTTCTGCACCTCAAAGGAATTTCTCAAAAAGGTAAAGAGGCAGCCAACTCAATGGGAAAAAATTTTTGGAAACCATGTATCTGACAAAAGACTGATATCTTGCATATACAAAGAAATCCTACAACTCAATGACAATAGTACAGACAGCCCAATTATAAAATGGGCAAAAGATATGAAAATACGGTTCTCTGAAGAGGAAATACAAATGGCCAAGAAACACATGAAAAAATGTTCAGCTTCACTAGCTATTAGAGAGATGCAAATTAAGACCACAATGAGATACCATCTAACACCGGTTAGAATGGCTGCCATTAAACAAACAGGAAACTACAAATGCTGGAGGGGATGTGGAGAAATTGGAACTCTTATTCATTGTTGGTGGGACTGTATAATGGTTCAGCCACTCTGGAAGTCAGTCTGGCAGTTCCTTAGAAAACTAGAGATAGAGCTACCATTCGATCCAGCGATTGCACTTCTCGGGATATACCCGGAAGATCGGAAAGCAGTGACACGAACAGATATCTGCACGCCAATGTTCATAGCAGCATTATTCACAATTGCCAAGAGATGGAAACAACCCAAATGTCCATCAACAGATGAGTGGATAAATAAAATGTGGTATATACACACGATGGAATACTACGCGGCAGTAAGAAGGAACGATCTGGTGAAACATATGACAACATGGATGAACCTTGAAGACATAATGCTGAGCGAAATAAGCCAGGCACAAAAAGAGAAATATTATATGCTACCACTAATGTGAACTTTGAAAAATGTAAAACAAATGGTTTATAATGTAGAATGTAGGGGAACTAGCACTAGAGAGCAATTAAGGAAGGGGGAACAATAATCCAAGAAGAACAGATAAGCTATTTAACGTTCTGGGGATGCCCAGAAATGACTATGGTCTGTTAATTTCTGATGGATGTAGTAGGAACAAGTTCACTGAAATGTTGCTATAGTATGTAACTTTCTTGGGGTAAAGTAGGAACATGTTGGAAGTTAAGCAGTTATCTTAGGTTAGTTGTCTTGTTCTTACTCCCTTGCTATGGTCTCTTTGAAATGTTCTTTTATTGTATGTTTGTTTTCTTTTTAACTTTTTTTTTCATACAGTTGATTTGAAAAAAGAAGGGAAAGTTAAAAAAAAAAAAAAAAGAAAAAAGACAAACAAGGAAAAAAAAACAAAAAAAAAAAAACGATGTAGTGCCCCCTTGAGGAGCCTGTGGAGAATGCAGGGGTATTCGCCTACCCCACCTCCATGGTTGCTAACATGACCACAGACATAGGGGACTGGTGGTTTGATGGGTTGAGCCCTCTACCATAAGTTTTACCCTTGGGAAGACGGTTGCTGCAAAGGAGAGGCTAGGCCTCCCTGTATTTGTGCCTAAGAGTCTCCTCCTGAATGCCTCTTTGTTGCTCAGATGTGGCCCTCTCTCTCTGGCTAAGCCAACTTGAAAGGTGAAATCACTGCTCTCCCCCCTACGTGGGATCAGACACCCAGGGAAGTGAATCTCCCTGGCAACGTGGAATAGGACTCCCGGGGAGGAATGTAGACCCGGCATCGTGGGATGGAGAACATCTTCTTGACCAAAAGGGGGATGTGAAAGGAAATGAAATAAGCTTCAGTGGCAGAGAGATTCCAAAACGAGCCGAGAGATCACTCTGGTGGGCACTCTTACGCACACTTTAGACAACCTTTTTTAGGTTCTAAAGAATTGGGGTAGCTGGTGGTGGATACCTGAAACTATTAAACTACAACCCAGAACCCATGAATCTCGAAGACAGTTGTATAAAAATGTAGCTTATGAGGGGTGACAGTGGGATTGGGAATCCCATAAGGACCAAACTCCACTTTGTCTAGTTTATGGATCGATGTGTAGAAAAGTAGGGGAAGCAAACAAACAGACAAAGGTACCTGGTGTTCTTTTTTACTTCAATTGCTCTTTTTCACTCTAATTATTATTCTTGTTATTTTTGTGTGTGTGCTAATGAAGGTGTCAGGGATTGATTTAGGTGATGAATGTACAACTATGTAATGGTACTGTAAACAATCGAAAGTACAATTTGTTTTGTATGACTGCGTGGTATGTGAATATATCTCAATAAAATGATGATAAAAAAAAAAAAATGTCAACAGAGAGCAATCCCACTCTTTTCCCACCCACGTATAATTCAACTAGAGTATACTCCTTTATTTTCTTTGCTCAAGATTCAAGTTCCATGGAGCAAATTTCTAGTTTCTTGCCTACCCTTGGCCAGGGATTGAGAGGGACTCAGTTTATATACAAATAAAATGAAGGTCCTGTGACTATAGAATAAAGAATTGATGATCGGTAACAATAAACAACAAGCTACAACATACAGAAAAAGACAAATTTTTAAATTTTCATATTGGCACATCTCTCATTGCAGGGATGATTTGCTTAGCAGAACTCTGTGGGAAACAAATGCTTTCTTGCTGATCTCCTGCATTAAAGATATCATTTCTGGGGAAATTTCATTTAAAACAGTAAAAATGGGTGATGATAGT
This sequence comes from Choloepus didactylus, assembly GCF_015220235.1. NCBI lineage: Eukaryota > Metazoa > Chordata > Mammalia > Pilosa > Megalonychidae > Choloepus > Choloepus didactylus. Next base: position 898,105 of record NW_023637615.1, read on the forward strand.
AACTATTCAATTACAATAGTTTGGAAAGGAGGCAGAAGTCTAAAAATTATCATCAGTCAGGAAAGCAATAATGAATATGGAAATCTGGACCACAGGTATTCTTAGAATTAAATAAATGAATCTTCAATTTGTTCTTCATTAATGGATGTTTATGCCAAGGGAATAGCTGTTGCACAAGATTATAATATGCTTCACTATTCCCTCAAATTAAGAATTTCCTTTGATCACAAAACACAAATAATTTGATAAATCCAGGTAGAGGAAGTACCTTAGGGTTCAATGATGTAAAATTAATAACACTTTAGGGAGCTGAGGTAACCATGTTGTGTAACTTAGTGGCTTCCTCAGATTCCTCACCTGATAGCAGAGACCTAAATGACAGAGCTTCCAATAACAAGACTGTTACCACCTTATCTGGGACTTGGGCTAATAAACATTTTCCTCTTGTGAAACTGGGAATGTACAGTGCATATTTGCATTTCAGTGGTTCTATTTTATGGTACCACTTATCTCCTAAAATATGGGCACTTTTTTCATTAATTTTTCCCTAATATTTATTATCCAGCCAAAGATGGATGAGAATATATCCATATTTATTTTCATTTTAACTCATGAGAGGCTGTGATGGTTTGAAGCTGTATGCACCCCAGAAAAGATCATGTTCTTAAAGCTAATCCATTCCTGTGCATGTAGACCTGTCATAGGTGGAACCCTTCAATTAGGTTATTTCAGTTAAGGCAGCCCCCAGGGTGTCTTAATCCTCTTAATGGAATCTGATATAAGAGATGAAATTCAAGGAAGAGTCACAGAGAGAAATACTCATACAGAAGCTCAGAAAGGAAAACCAGAGAAGCTGAGAGAGGACATGCAGAAAAGAGAAAAACCACAGAAACAGAGGAAGCCACTGAAGCCAGAAACTGGAAGCAACAAAACCCAAGAGTGAAGAGAAAGACCAGCAGATATCTGAGGATTGCTGGTAGCTGGTCTTCATCCATCATTGCACAGATTTCAACATTTTCACAGCCTCAGAATTGTAAGCTTGTAAGTTAGTAAATCCCCACTGTAAAAGCCAGCTCATTTCTTGCATATTGAATATTGGCAACTTTAGCTAACTAAAACAGAGGCTAATCAAGACTCTTCCTGGAAAGTTTATTAAAGGAAAAAAGAGTTATTCTAGAGCTTAAGTTTTAATTTTGTACAGTACTGAAAACTGAGGGATAAAGAAAGACACGTTGGTATCATCATACATACATTTATCTTATGCAAATTCAACTGGAGCAAGAGAAGGAGAGAGGAAAGAAGAGGAGGGATAAAAGAGGACAAGGAAGAGAGAAATTCTGCTGTTAAAAGAAAAATTGGCTTTTTGGATTTACAGAGGAGTATATGTTCATCTCTGACATACCTAGTTATGAAAACTTTGCTTTCTGCACTGACTTTAGACATCAAAATACTTTTTATGCAAAGAACAAATAAACTTCTGTATCTCCGTAAGAGGAAACAATTGAAAGATATCTTACTAATATTTTAAAAATATGATCTCTTGACACCTTTAACAAAACTGTCTTCAGGTTCTTTGTCAAAATACAGATTCCTGAGCCACTACAGACTACTGAATTGAAGATATTTAGGATTAGACTCAGGAATTTGAGTTTTTGTTAGGTTTTCCAAGGGATCATGATATTTTGAATTTAAGGAGCATTAATTTAGCAATAATCCAGAAGGACTTCTTTATCTTTAGAAGGATTTCTCTGAGAAAAGCAGAATGATTAAGTGACTTGCTCAGAGTAGCACAGCTTATTAATGGCTACTTATGTGTTTACTGATTACAAAACTTGTGCCATGTTCCTACACACCTGTGCTTTTTAAACCTCCATGCATAACCTCAAAATAAGGATAATCATATATTTGTCACATGGCATTTAGTCATTGTAATGAATAATTAGATAATTGGGCTTAAATACGGTTACTGGTAGGCAATGTACTATGAGGGAAGAATTGTCAACAGTGATATAACCTGGATTCCAATTCTGTGCCCCTCCTATTGTATGATTTAACCAACTCACTTATCTTCACATAGTCAACATATTGCTTGTCTTATTGTTTTATGTTTATCAAAATAATATATGCTCATTGAAAAAATCCAAACATTGCAGAAACATATAGTGTGGGAAATATCTTTAATAATTTTACCCCTTAAGATCACTTCTGTGGTGAAGATTGCAATTTGCCTTCCCAATTTCTCTTCTTTCCTCATTAATTACAGATCTCTAATTTTGGATGTGGGTAAAGCAAGCAATGTGCTCTGCTAAAATGCTGAAAGTCCCAACTTCTCACTTATATGAAGTACCTCCAGTAACCAAATGTCTGGAGACACATAGTAAATTCCAAGCAACCAGGAGCTGGGGAGAGGGGAGTTATTCCTTAATGTGTGCTGCAGAGTTTCTGTTTGAATTGATGAAAAAGTTCATTTAATGAATATTGGTAGCACAGTATATTCAGTTAGTTAATACCACTTAATTATACATTTGAAAGTGTTAAAATGGAAAATCTTAAGCAATGTATATGTTACTAAAAGAAAAAGTTTAATACAAAAAGGAATGCCATATAAGCAGAAGTCATTTGTTTCCAGGGAAACTTTGTAAAGCCAGGTGTCTTAGCAGGGAGATGCATCCTGTTGGTCCTTACCCATGTTCCCTTCCTCCTGCCAATGATGCAGACATGATGAGTGGAGCTGCATCTGTCCTAGCATATTTGAGATAATCTTGAGAATGAAAGCTACATGTTAAAGATGGTGGAACAAAGATGGAGTGAGCCTAGGACAGTAATAACATTGTGGATCTTTTGGATCAGCCCTGGTGGGCCTACCTATGCTGGACTTTGATAATAAAAGAAAATATGGCTCATTCTTGCTCAGGCAAGTGTTATTTCAAGTCAGTATTTTAGTAACCAAATTTTTAAATTCAATTTTATTGAGATATATTCATATACCATGAATCATCCACAGTGTACAATCATTTAGAGTACCACTATATAATTGTACATTCATCATCACAGTCAATTTTTGAGCATTTTCATTACCTCAAAAACACAAAAAGAATAAAAATTAAAGTAAAAAGAACATCCAGAATATCCTGCACCCCCATCCTTCCCTACTCTTCATTTATTTTTTTGTCATCATTTTTCTTTTCAGTTGTCCATTCACTGCATAAAGGGACTGGGATCCACAAAGTTTTCACAATCACATGGTCACACAGTGTAAACTATATAGCTATACAATCATCTTCAAGAATAAAGGTTCCTTAGTTGCAGTTCAGCAGCTTCAGGTATTTCCTTCTAACTATTCCAATTCACTAAAATCTAAAATGGGTTATCTATATAATTCATAAGAATAACCTCCACAATGACCTCTCAACTCTATTTGAGATCTCTCAGCCACTGAAACTTTATTTTATTTCATTTCTCTTCCTACTTTCTGTCCAAGAAAGCTTTCTCAATCCCACAATGCCAGAGCTAAACTCATCTCTGTGAGTCATGTCCCACATTGCCAGGGAAATTTACACCCTTGAGAGTTTTGTCTCATATAGAGAGTTGGGCAGTGACTTTACAAGCTGAGTGGCCTTAGAGAGACAGGCCACATCTGAGCAAAAAAAGAGGTTCTATGGGGTTACTCTGGGCACAATTTTAAGTAGATTTAGGCTCTCCTTTGCAGTAACAAACTTTGTAAGGCCAAGCCCCAAGATCAAATCCTTGGCCTTCTAAATTTGTAGGCCCCAGTGCTTATGAGAATATCTTTAATTCCCCAGATAGTGGAATTTAATATTTCCACATTTTTCCCCAGTTCCTAAAGGGGGCTTTGCAAATACATTCTTATTCTCTGCTCAGATTACTCTGGGATGTATTGGGTTTCACACTAAGCTGTACAAACCAAGCAGATTTCACTCTCTGTTCAACATTCTATGTAATAATGCTGTTTGAATAAACTGACCATACATGTTAAATTATGTAAAGTGTTACAAAACATAGATTTTGTACCTAATAAACATCTCTTCCTTTGGTCTTATACAGAAGTTGAAGTTTTAAAAACACCATCAATATCATCCTTTACCCTTATGTTTGATTTGCCTTAGTTCTAACCATGTCGATTTCATTCATATCTTTAATTGAAGTCTGATCACCTTTCAAGACACTTTAATATTCACTGTCTAGGTTAATGCTGACATCCAAAGCTGTCAGACTCTGGCTCTAAGTTTCAGATGTCACACAGATATCCAAAGTCCCAGTGACCAAGTTATACTCAACTAGTTCCACATCTTAGAATTTAGAAATAACAATTACAACTCAGGAACAGATTTGACTGCTATAAGAGCTTACAATCTAGGGACCTCTACAATAAGTCTTCCCCTTCTACAATAAGCCTTCTCAGAGTTTGCACACTATATTTAATCCATATTTGTGAGGCATTATAATGTTTTTCTTTTCATTTCTGGTTTATCTCACTCAACATACTGTCCTCAATGTCCATTCATATCACACTTCACTCAATATTCCATTGTATATATGCATCCCTACAGTTTGTCATTCCATTCATCAATTGATGTACCCTTAGGTCACCTCCATCAACTGCAAATTATGAATACTGATACCATAAGCCCCACTGTGCAAATGTCCATTGAAGTCCTACATTTCAGTTCTTCCAAGTATATACCCAATGATCAAGTTACAGGGCCATATGGCAACTACATGCTTAACTTCCTGTGCACCCACCACACTGCCTTCTGTATGGGATGCACCATTCTATTTCCCCACCTGCAGTGATTACTTACAACCCTTTCTCCTCATATTCTACAGCATTTGTATCTCTGTTTATTTTTTAGACAATTTTATTTGCACACCATACACTCCATCCTAAGTAAATAATCAGTGGTTTCCTGTATAATCACAGCTATGCATTTAGCACCACTACCTACATAAGAGTATTTCTATTTCTTCCACAAAGAAAAAGGAAGAGGTAAAACAAGGAAAAAGAAAAAGAAAGAAAAAATGACAATTAAAAGGCAAGGAAAGCAAAAATAAAATAGAATAAAAAGTAAGACAATACCAATGCCATGAATCCCCTGCCTCTCCCTTGTATCCCCCACTGATAGACATTTAGCTTTGGTATATTGCCTTTATTACAATAAATGGAAGCACATTACAATGTTACTGTTAACTATAGACTCTGGTTTGTATAGATTATATTTTTCCCAATAGCACCCCATTTTTAACACCTTGAAAAGTTAACATTCATTGGTCTCCCTCATGTAAAAATATATTTGTACATTTAATCACAGTCGTTGACCACCATAGGTTTCACTAAGTTACCCAGTCCTGGTCTTTCTCTCCTATCTTTCCTTCTGGTGTCCTACATGCCACTAACCTTCTTCTTTGAACTGTACTCATAGTCATCTTTCTTAAGTGTTCTTATATTATTTTGCTACCTTCACCCAATAGTGTGCTCCAAATCTCTTACTCCTGTCTTATGTCTGTAGTGTTCCCTTTAGTATTTCCTGCAGAGCTGGTGTCTTGTTCAAAATCTTTCTCAGTATCTTTTTGAGAATGTTTTAATCTCCCTCATTTTTTAAAAATTTAGTTCTATTGAGCTATATTCACATACCATGCAAACATCCATGGTGTAAATCAGCTGTTCACAGTACCATCATATAGCTGTGCATTCATCAGCCCAATCAATTTTGAACATTTCCCTTACACCAAAAAACAAAAATAAGGATAAAAGATAAACATAAAAAGAACACCAAAATTATTCCATCCCCTCAACCCCACCATATTTTTCATTTAGTTTTTGTCCCCATTTTTCTACTCATCTGTCCATACACTGGATAAAAGGAGTGTGAGACACAAGGTTTTCACAATCACACCCTCATACCATGTAAGCTATAGAGTTATACAATTGTCTTCATGAATCAAGGCTACTGGGTTGCAGTTTGACAGTTTCAGGTATTTCCTTCTAGCTATTCCAATACACTAAAACCTAAATAGGTGTTCTGGCTTGCTAATGCTGCAGAATGCAAAACACCAGAGATGGATTGGCTTTTATAAAAAGGGGGTTTATTTGGCTACACAGTTACAGTCTCAAGGCCATAAAGTGTCCAAAGTAAACACATCAGTAATCGGGTACCTTCACTGGAGGATGGCCAATGGCATCCAGATAACCTCTGTTAGCTGGGAAGGCACGTGGCTGGCATCTGCTCCAAAGTTCTGGTTTCAAAATGGCTTTCTCCTACGACGTTCCTCTCTAGCAAGCTTGCACCTCTTCAAAATGTCACTCACAGCTGCACTGATTTCCTTCTCTCTGAGTTAGCTCATTTATATGGCTCCACTGATCAAGGCCCAACCTGAATGGGTGGGGCCATACCTCCATGGGAATATCTCATCAGAGTCATCACCCACAGCTGGGTGGGGCACATTCCAAGCAAATCTAATCAGCACCAAAATGTCTGCCCCACAAGACTACATCAAAGATAATGGCATTTGGGGGACACAATACTTTCAAACTGGCACAATAGGGATACTTATATAGTGCATAAGAATGTCTTCCAGAGTAACCTCTGTACTCTTTTTGAAATCTCCCAGCCAATGAAACTTTATTTTGTTTCTCTTTGCTTCCATTTTTGGTCAGAAACTTTCTATCAATCCCTTGATGCTGTGTCTGGGCTCATACCCAGGAGTCATATTCTGTGTTGCCAGGGAAAATTACACCCTATGAGTCAGTTCCCATGTAGGAGGGTGGACAGTGAGCTCACCTGCTGAGTTGGCTTAGGTGGAGAGAGAGGGCCACATCTGAGCAACAAAGGGGTTCTCTTGGGAGACTCTTAGGAACAATTTTAAACAGTCTTAACCTCTCCTTTGCAGTTACAAGCTTTATAAGGGCAAGCTCCAAGATCAAGGGCATACTGAATTGTCAGTCATCAATGTGTGTGAGAATATCATCAGTTACCCTGGTGGGGACATCTAACATGTCTGCATTTTCCTCCAGTACCTCAGGAGTCCCTGCAATTTTATTTTTATTCTCTGAATAGATGTGACTGCTGTAAGAGCTTACAATCTAGGGGTCATTACCTTAAGGTTCTTCTGATAAGCTGAGCTCTAAGATTCAATTCTCAGGGTTTACACATTGTAATTAGTCCATTTTGGTGAGACAGTATAAAGTTTTTCTTATTTTTTATGGTGTACTTTACTCAAAATGCTGTCCACTGAATCCAGTCACCTTATTGCATGTGTCACAGCTTCACTATTTCTTGCAATTGCTCAATGCACCACAGTTCACCATTCTGTTCATTAGTTGATGCACCCTTATACCACCTCCACCCATTGCAAATCATGAATATTGGCTCCTTAAACACCAATGTGCAAATGTCCATTCATGTCTCTGTTCTCTGATCTTCCAAATACATACAATACAACCCATAATGAGGTTGCAGGACCTTATGGAATCCACATACTTAGCTTCTTCTGGAACCACCACACTGTCCTCCAGATAGGTTCTACCATTCTACTTCCCCACCAAGAGTAAATAAGTTCATCTCTTTCTCCATGTTTTCTCCAGCACTTTTATCCCTATTATTTTTCCTACAATTCTAGAGAGATATTCCCATATCATTCAGTTGTCCACAGGGTACAATAAATTGTTTGCAGTACCATTAAACAATTGTGTACTCATCACCACAATCAACACTTGAACATATTCATTACCACAAAAAATTTGTTAAAGAAAAAAGATATTAAAAATATATCTTACAATACAATATAATAATGTTAGACAACACCATCACTACCAGGAATCTCATATCCCTCACTTATATACCCCTGTTATACACATGAAGCTTTGATATATTTCATTTGTTACATTTACTGGAAGTATATTACAATGTTACTTTTAACCATGTACTTCAGTTTGTTTTGATTATATTTTTTCCCAATACCATCCCTTTTCCAACACTTTGCAAGGTTGACATTTATTTGTTCTCCCACATGTAAAAGCATTTTTATATTTGTACAGTTATTCACAATCATTGACCACTCTAGTTTTCACTGTTATACAGTCCCAGTCTTTAATGTCTATCTGTACTTCTGGTGTCATACATGCCCCTAGCCCTCCTCTTTCACCTTTACTCAAAGACATCTTTGTTCAGTGTACTTACAGTATTTTGCTACCATAATACATTATTATGCTATTTATTTCTTGATCTATATGATCAATCCTGTTAAACATTCTATACTCTTTCAACATCAAATACTCAATTTCTACCCTCTTTCTATCTCCTTATAACCTGTGTTCTCAGCTTTTAACTCTCATAGTAAAGTCAAATACTGGCTGCTATGTCCCATCTACATTGGCTTGACTGCCTTATCAAAGATCAATTGTCCACAGATGAGAGGATCTATTTCTGAACTCTCAGTTTGATTCCATTGGTCAGGATATCTTTCTTTAGGACAGTACCATGCTGTTTTGACCACTGTAGCTTTGTAATAAGCTTCAAAATCAGGTAGTTTGTGACCTACCACTTCATTCTTCTGTCTTGTGTGATTTTTGGATATTTGGGGCATGTTGTCCTTCCAAATAAATTTGGTAATTGGTTTTTCTATCTTTGCAATGTAAGTCATTGGTATTTTAGTTTTTATTGCATTTAATCTATAAACCAGTTTAGATATAAGTGAATCTTAACTATATTTAGTCTTCTAATCCATGAACATAGTATGTTCTTCTATTTCTTAAGTCCCATAGATTTCTTTTAGCAATTTCTTGTAGTTTACTGTGTATAGGTCTCTTGAGGCATTGGTTAACTGTACTCCTAAATAATTGATTCTTTTTGTTGTTACTGTAAATGGAGTCTTTTCTTGATTTCCTCCTCATGTTGCTTATTACTGGTATATATAGGAACACTAATGATTTTTCCACATTGGTATTATACCCCACCACTTTGCTGTATTTATTTATTAGCTCTAATTGTTATGTTGTATATTTTTCTAGATTTTCCACATATAGGATCATATCATTTACAAACAGTGAATGTTTTTCTTTTCCTCTCCAATTGGGATGACTTTCATTTCTTTTTCTTGCCTAATTACACTAGCTAGAACTTCCAGCACAATGTGGAACAAAAATTTTGATGATGGGTATCCTTCTCTTGTTCTGGATCTTAGAGGGGTAATTTTCTGCTTTTCTCCATGAGTATGATGTTACCTGTGGGTTTTTCATATTTTGTCTTTATCATTTTGAGAAAGGTCCCTTCTTTTCCTATATTTTTGTGTGTTTTCATCAAAAACACATTTTGAATTTTGCCAAATGCTTCTACAGTTCTTGTGTTGTAAGTATCTGTTGTGTTTTTCATCTCTTCTCTTTTGCCTTCATTCCCATAAGTTGTGCCATTTGTGTTTTCAAATTTTCTAATTCTTCCTTCTATTTGCCCAATGTCCTCTTTATATCCTACATTTATTTTGCCACATCTTCTCTCAGATTATTGATTTGATTTTTAAATTGATTTAGCATATTTGTTTGATCATCTTTATTTAGTTACAACTCCTCTATCTCATTTGAAGTATTAGTTTATTCCTTTGATTGGGCCATATCTTCATTTGTCCTAGTGTGATTCTTCATTTTTTATTGCTGTCTAGGCATTGGTTTCCATTATTACTTTATTCTAGAGGTTGTTTTTACTCTTTTACTTTGGGTTTTCTTTCTGGTTGGCCTAGTTCTCTGTTTGTTCTTTGGCATTCAGTTTAACTTGTTCTAGATCTCTAACATAGCTTCTGTTTAACTTATCAGAATTCTTTAGCACCTGTTATTCTGGTTCTTGCCCTACCTATAGGTCTCTCCTGCCAGCCAGTTGTCAGATTATCTCTGTGCCTCCCCCCTGTATCCTGCTATAAACAGGCACACACATCAGCCTGCCTCTGGGGTTTAGGCACTGGTCACCACAACAAATTCTGTGTGTGTGTGTAAAACAAGTTTGCTGGCTCCCAGTGGTGTTCCAATTTCTGCCAGCCAGCAAGCCCTGGTTTGACTTGGAGCACTGCTTTAACTGTTGGATGTCTGTATTACTCAACTTAAACAAGGCTGGTGTGCCAGTTTGAATATATTGTGCTCCCCAAAAACCATTATCTTTGATGTAATCTTGTGTGGGCAGATGTTATCAGTGGTGATTAGATTTGCAATTCTTTGAGTGTTTCTTTGGAATGCACCCCACCTGGGTGTGTTTGATCACTCTGACTAGATAATCTCCATGGAAGTGTTGCTCCACCCATTCAGGGTGGGTCTTCGTTGATCTGTGGAGCCATATAAATGAGCTGACAAAACAGAAGGAACTCAGTGCAGCTGAGAGTGAACTTTTGAAGAGGAGCTACAGCCAAGAGGGACATTTTGAGGAAAGAACAGGAGCTGCAGATGAGAGACAGTTTGAAGATGGACATTGAAAGCAGACTCTTGCTCCAGAGAAGCTGAGAGAGGACAAATATCCCAAGTGCAACTAAGAGTGACATTTTTGAGGAACTGCAGCATAGAGAGGAACATCCTGGGAGAAAGCCATTTTGAAACCAGAACTTTGGAGCAGACACCAGCTACGTGCCTTCACAGCTAACAAAGGTTTTCTGGACACCATTGGCTGTCCTCCAGTGAAGGTATCCAATTGCTGATGTGTTATCTTGGACAATTTATGGCCTTAAGACTGTAACTGTGTAATCAAATAAACCCACTTTTATAGAAGCCTATCCATCTCTGGTGTTTTGCATTCCAGCAGCATTAGCAAACTACAACAGCTGGTTTATTGGGTACATGGTGTAAACCAGTTCCATTGGGCCTATGATAAGGCCTACAGAGGTTCTGAGAAATCCTATAATTCCCTGGCAGTTTTCAGTCTTTCCAGCAGATGGCACTCTCCAGTGACTTGATTGTCCTCAGTAGATATTTACCTTATAGATTTGAGGCTGTGTCTGACCAAGTGATGTTGAATTACCTCTTGGGGTTCAACTGCATCTGTCTGAGTGGGGCTGAATCACCTGTTGTAGGGATTGAGTCCAGCTGGGTTGGGCTGAATTTTCTCTTGGAGGCCAGGTGGTTATGGTTGTTTGGGGCAAAATTACTTCTTTGAGCCTAGCTGAGTCTTTTGGTTGGGGCTGAGTTACTTCCTTGTACCCCTGTCTGACTGGGCACAGCTGAAGCTGCAGGTTTCCTGCACCTTCACTTCACTAGGTAAAGTTTGACTCAATGGGTGGCTGTGTCCACCACTCCCTCTGTGGCAAAAGGCTCCTCCAGCAACCACAGTTTTCAGCCATCTTGCAGGCAGGTATTGGCTAGTGGCTACTATGTTCCTTAAGGGTGGGAGAAGAGCTTTCAGACTCAGGGCTAGAAATGGCCTCTGCCTATGTTTTCTCAGACTCTGGCCCTCACTGATCTGGGCCTTGAAATATCCTCCCCTATCCTCCTCATCCCTAAATGATGGGAATCTTTCTTACTGGTGTGAGTGATTTTTTAGTCTGTATCCCCAGTGGGAGGAGAGAGGATCCTAACTGCTAGTTCTATGTTCTTTTCTTGCTGTGCAAGATCAAATGTGGGGGTGGGGAGAGGACTTGCTGACCCAGGACAGATTTCTCCTACTTTAAATTTCCTTCTTCTTTAACTCAGCATGTGTTGGGTGCTTCGCTCATCCATACACTCTTTGAGAATTCTGAACAAGTCAAGTTTACCTCCCTGTTTTGATGGATATCTGGGGAGAAGTTTTCAGCAACTGTTTACCTCAATATGTTGATGTTACCTCAGCTGCACTTTATTGTGCCCTTCCTCTAGAGAATTCTAGTGTTTTGTCTATAGTGATTAAGTGTGTCATTCTCTGCTGTATCTCAGGATCTAGAAATTTCCTTGTACAAATAATTTGGTCAAAAATATATGTATTTAATGAATAAAGGAAAATTATTTTCAGCATTTTATGACATTTACATTCCTAGTTGATAAATCCAATCAGTGTGGATAAGGTGTGTCACACACAATAAAGCCTTGAATAAATTAAGTTTCTGTGTAATCAGGGCATTTCCTCTCTAATGTAACACCGATTAGGTTTATTAGCTGTTTTCCCCTGTATAAAAGGAAGACACAATAGAGCTGGTATTTCACTAGAGAAGAAGCTGAAAAGTACAGGGCTTTGGGAGAAAAGTAAATTGTTGCTTTACTGTGGAACCCACTTCAAAATTAGTTGACCTCAATGTCTCCTACAGTTTGGGTTCTGGTGAGTTCTCCATTTTATTAGATGTGAACAAGACTTGCTCCCATTTTATAAATCCTGTCAATTTTCAGACATGTTTTTCCTCAAGGTAATACTTGAAAATCTTTAAATTTTGCTTCTTAAATTTCACATACTATTTCTCTATTTATTTCATTTCTCTTCCCAGATTTGACTTCAAACATATATTCATTTATGCATTATCATATATTTAGTTATGGTACAAGGTGAGTCACACTTGCCTCAAGCATTTTGTGGTATAATTAGGCTAAGAAATCATGGGAACATGTAAGAGAACCATGAGAATTTAATTTTTGATGATGTAAAATACTTTCAGTAAAATAATCATAGTACTCATTTTTTTTTTTTTTAATTTCAAGAGAATGCATTTCTGTATTAAATTCCAGGGGCTAAAATGAAAATATGTTGCTAGGTTTTTTTCTTAAGAAATGTTGTATTCTTTATATCTAAACAAATATCTTAATTTTCTATTGTGTAATTTTGTTAATTTTTTAAAACATATCTCACTTATAGGAAAACAAATAATGAAGCTCTCACTTACCCCAGGAATCCCTAATATTTTGAAGCTTGTTGGTTTTCCAGTTCTTAGGATATCAATTTAATCTGACTTGAAGAGACCAATGTTGGATGTTCTTTCTTTTTCTTGGTACTAAAATATGTGCATTCTAAAAAGGAATAACAGATTTTTTCCTTGAATATAAATTTCATCAAAATATTTCACTTTATATAGAGTTACACTGATTGTTCACAGCCTGAGGGAAAGTTGATAGATTGTAAGACCTCTAAGATGTAAAAAGAAGCACAAGGATTATCTTCCTGTAGATTGTTTATATTTCTGCTCTGAACAAACAAAACTCACTGTGCTGGTTTGAATGCATTATTCCCCCAGAAAAAGCCATATTCTTTGATGCCAACTTGTGGGGCAGATGTTTTAGTGGGGATTAAGCTGGAACATTTGGATTAGGTTGTTTCCATGGAATTGCACCCCACCCAACTGTGGGAGATAACTCTGATTGGATAATTTCCATGGAGGTGTTAACCCACCTCTTCAGGGTGGGTCAAAATTAAATCAGTGGAGCCATATAAATGAGCTGACAGACAGAAGGAACACAGTGCAGCTGAGAGTGACATTTTGAAGAGGAGCTACAGCCAAGAGGGACACCTTGAAGAATGCACAGAAGCTGAGAGAGGAGCTGCAGATGTGAGACAGTTTGAAGGCCTTTGAAAGCAGACTCTTGCTCCAAAGAAGCTAAGAGAGGACAAACACCCCAAGAGCAACTGAGAAAGGCATCTTGAAGAGGAGCTGTGGCCTAGAGAGGAATGTCCTGGAAGAAAGTCATTTAGAAACCAGAACTTGGAGCAGATAGCAGTCATGTGACTTCCCAGGTAAGAGAAGTTTTCCAGACACCATTGACCATCCTCCAGTGAACATACCCAATTGTTGATATGTTACCTTGGACACTTTATGGACTTAAGACTGTAATTGTGTAACCAAATATACCCCCTTTTATAAAAGCCAATCCATTTCTGGTGTTTTGCATTCCAGCAGCCTTAGCAAACTAGAATAGATTTTGGTACTGGAAGTGGGATGCTGGTGATGGTGGGTTTGCAAATAACAAACATGTTGAAATGGTTTTTTAAATGGATAATGGGAAGATTCTGGAGGAATTGTGAGGAGCTTGATATAAAAGGCCTAAACTGCTTTGAAGAGACTGTGGAACTATGGACTCTAAAGATACTTCTGATGAGGGCTTGAGCAGAAATGATGAATGTGTTGTTGCAAACTAGAAGGAAGGTGATCCTTGTTTTAAAGTGGCAGAGAATTTGGCAAAATTGAGTTCTGGTGTTGGGTGGAAGGCAGAATTTGAAAATGATGACCTGGAATATTTAGCTGATGAGATCTCCAAGCAAAATATAGATGTAGCCTGTTTTTTACTTGCAGCTTATAGTGAAATGTGAGAGGTGAGAGAGAAGCTGAGAATGGAACTCTTGGTTTCAAAGAAACCAGAAATTGGTGACCTGAAATTCTCTGGGCTTCCAGGGTGGGGAGACCCCAGAAGCTACAGCCCAACATGAGGATGCAACCAAATATGGAAGCCAGCTGCCATTTCAGAACAAGCCAAGATTGGAGAAGGAGTTACAAAGAAAAGATTTGTGGAGAGTCCTATTGTCTGATGGCTTTGAGCCCCATGTGCTTCATGTGAAGCCAAAAGAATTATTGCAAGATCTTTATAGATGGAGCCACTGCTGGTCTGGACTGGAGGGGACAGTCAAGGAACAAATTGAAGAAAAAAATTCTTCAAAGGCAGAGCCATGGAGGTTGATGTCTGGAGTCAAGAGGCCTTGAGATGGAAGAGTGGGGTGGCCCACATGCATGGAAAGGATGAGTTTGCACCAGAGGTTGAGGGTGGGCTTTCCACCTTGATGCTCTGGAAGAATTTTGCCACCCTAGGCCCCAAAGAAGGTGGAACACATTCCAAGGGAATTGGGGAGACCCTGGATGACACCCCACTGTTCTGAAGGGTTTGAGTGTGTGCCCCAGAGATGAAGGGAATCTGGGTGATGCCCCAGTGTTTGAGGAGGGTGGGGCTGAGAAGGTGGTCTCCCCAGTGTGTGGATATGTTGGAGAACTCACCCCGGGTTTTGGAGAGCAAAGGGCCACTGCAAAGGCCCTTAGGGAGGGTTAGACTCCCACTCTCTTAAGCCCCAAGGATGCAACATCATTCTGTAAATGACTCTCAGAATTTGAAATCTAATGGAATTTTTCCTGTGGGTTTTAGGAATTGTTTCAGTCCTGTTAACCCTGCTTTCCTTTCAGTTTCTCCTTATGGCAATGGGAATGTTTATCCTATGAATGTCCCTCCTTTGTATATTGGAAGTACATAACTTGTTCTAAGTTTTACAGATCCACAGCTAGAGGGGAATTATGCCTTTGGAAAACCATGCCTATAACTGATTTTGATGGGATCTTGAACTTAACTGTTGTTACTGAAATGATTTAAGTTTTTGTGATATTGTGGTGGGATGAATGTATTTTGTATTTGGAAAGAATATGTACTTCTGAAGTCCAGGGGGTGGAATGTGCAAGTTTGAATGTATTATGGCTCCCAGAAAAATCCATATTCTTTAATGCAATCTTGTGGGGAGATGTTTTGGTGGGGATTAAACTAGAACATAAGGATTATGTTTTTTCCATGGAAGTGTGCCCCACCCAACTGTGGGTGATAACTCTGATTGGATGCTTTCCAAGGAGGCATTTCAGGGTGGGTATAAATTAAATCACTGGAGCCCTATAAATGAGCTGACAGAAAGAAGGAACTCAGGGCAGCTGAGAATGACATTTTGAGGAGGAGCTACAGTCAATAGGAACACTTTGAAAAATGCACAGAAGCTGAGAGAGGAGCTGCAGATAAGAGAGTTTGAAGATGGTCATTGAAAGCAGACTCTTGCTCCAGAGAAGCTAAGAGAGGACAAACACCCCAAGAGCAACTGAGAGTGACATTTTAAAGAGGAGCTGCAGCCTAAAGAGGAACATCCTGGGAGAAAGCCATTTTGAAAACAGAACTTGGAGCAGACAGCAGCCACATGCCTTCTGAGCTAACAGAGGTTTTCCAGATACCATTGACCATCCTCCAGTGAAGTTATCCAATTGTTGATGGGTTACTTGGACACTTTATTGCCTTAAGACTGTAACTGTGTAACCAAATAAACCCCCTTTTATAAAAGCCAATCCATTTCTGGTGTTTTGCACTCCACCAGCTTAAGCAAACTAGAACGCCTACAAAACAGGGAGTCTGCTGAGAAAACGTAAAGGTTGCCTTTGGGACATAAAAAGAATGGTGTAATTAAGGTACATAATCTATGCATCTATGTAATTTACCCAATTAGAGGGTAAATATTTTATAAAATAGTCATAACTTAATTACATTTATCATGATTAACATTCCAGTTAATCAAGGAGTGTTCTTAAGATTCTAGGTCTTCTGAAGTTACCAATGGCATAGAAAGAGATTTTACCTTAAAAATGGGGTTTTTGTTAGAAAACAAAAGAAGCTCCAAAGTGTAGAGGCAGTATGCTCAATAGAAAATTCTCTTCATTTTGTAGCCCCATTTATTTAAGATCTGATGAGTGTTGGAGAAAATTTTTACCAGGAAGAACATACTTCCGTTTTTCCATAAATTAAAAGTTAATTAGAGGGGGATGATTTGGGTGTCTTTTCTCACTTTTATTTTTTATTCTTGTTCTGGTTCTTTCTGATGTAAGGAAAATGTTCAGAGATAGATTGTGGTGATGAACGCATAACTATGTTATCATACTGTGGACAGTGGATTGTATATCATGGATGATTGTATGGTGTGTGAATGTATTTCAATAAAACTGAATTTAATAAAAAAAATATTGCTTAGAATAAAATGCTATTTCATAGAGCAGTAAGGCCCTAGCAGCGAGTGTAAAAAAAAAAAATTTAATTATAATGTAACTGTTTAATCTGACTTAAGCATTTAGGGGCAGATATTCTAAGGTACATTAAGATGTTGTAACATGATATTTCTTATTATTTAAAATGTATAAATTAGTGTTTGAATGTAAACTTGCTTGATCTTACCATTAAGAGTTTGATTTTTCTGCATTTCAACCAGTTTTGAGAGAGAAGTTAAGTAGTTGGATAGATGGATGGATAGATAGATAGACAGATAGGTAGGTAGGTAGATAGATTTATTATGGCAAATTGAGTTTTCTGAAAAGTAATAGCACAATTAAGTGGGAGTGAAAGCAAAAAGCTATGTTTGGCTGGATTTATGAAGAGATTTCTGAGAGACTGAAATTTGAAATGTGAAAGAAAATGAGTATGGAATTGGAAGATATGTTTGTGGATTGGGGTGGAAATGAAGTGTGAGAATAGTCCTCAGTAGAGATAATAGCAAAGTTTAATTATGCTTAGATGTTTCAAGATGTCATGTGAAATGTCAATCTCTGAAAGCCTGGTGGAGCTTTTAACAAAGATTTGAGACTAAGGGAAGTTTAATATTTACACTTTGGATCTACAAGTGGCAATGTCTTGCACTATATTTCATTTTAGGTGCAAATAATTAAGCAAAGAGCCATGTTAACTCAGAAATAGTATCCAGATAAGTGTTGTATCACTTTCAATTTAGAGATAGCAATGGAAGAAATTAAGGAAATTGAATAAATGTGTCAAAAGATGAGTTCAAGATATTCCAACAGTGTTTCTTGAGTTCTTTGTAGTGGACATGGGGAAGGAGTGTCTAGAGCACTTTGAAAACAAACAGGAGGCTGTGTTGTCAAAGAAAGCAATGGAAGAATAAGAAATTATTTACTGGGGATCATTAGTGATCATCAAATGTTATTAATGAGGATATCAGTGTTGAGTTTTGTGAGTCAAAAGATGAGGTGCATGTGAAGGTAAGGTAGGTGCACATTCAGTTTGTCAAGGGAGGGTCTGGAGAGCAAAACTTGACGGACAACACATTCAGAGGAGATTTGCTTTGATTTTTTTCAACACAGAAGAGTCAAAAATGAACTTAAATGATGAGATGGATTGTGAAGAGAGGGAGAGATTTCTGATAAGGAGATTTAATTTATAATTGGCAATATAATTCACAGCAAAACATGAGATTGAAATCAATTGGAGACATTGGACTTAGCCAGAGTTAATATGACTTTTCTATTTAATAGGAGAGAAAGAATAACTAATGTGTATGCATTAAGGGGTATTTGAAGATATGATAGTATTTACTGTAATTTGGAAAACTATACAGTCCATCTCCTTAAGGGGAGTTAATCTTATCTGCTGAAAATATGGGAAATGAAGGTTTTGAGATTTGGAGTATTCATGTAGTATGCAGGAATGAATTAATTAACAAGACATAGTACAGTTACCAGGTGTATTTGAAAGCCTCTAGGATTTGTGAATCTGTGTTTAGACCAGGATCAATACGCTACTCAATTACTGTGCCAGATGTAGTCATGGAAAATTGCAGGAAATTGGAGTCACTGAATATTGAGAGTTAGATTGTTGGATGTGGTAAATAATCACAGGGACTTGATGGTCTTCATAACTATCTGTTAAAATTACAAACTGTGAAAAAGAAACTGGGCTATAAATATGAGAGATAGAGGATGATGATTGTCAAGAGGGGACAATACACTGTTGGTCCTGAAGGAGGAGAATCTGGGTATGGGGAGTATTTTTGTGGCACAGCTAGGAGAGGAGGTTGTGTCCACAGGGTAGGAATTTTGATGTTTGATATGAAGGGTATTTTCCAGGTAAAAATCAGTGTGATGTGCAACATTACAGGAACTTAGTTTGGCAGACAGGCAGAGCAAATTTCTAAATCTAGCTGTATCAATTTGTAGTCAGGTAATTTTGTCATAATACTAAAATTTTTAATTCTTATTCTGTCATTTGTTAACTTGGTAAAAAGAAAAACATAAACAGCAGGATTATTGTGAAGATTTAATAAGAAAGTACAGTTAATCACCAATCAGAGTCACACACAATACACTTTATTTTCTTTTTTTTCTGGGCCTCAGATACAACTTGGTGAGTTAAGCCTATTATTGCTTATAACAAATTGTCATAAATTGTCTGTGAAATATATTTAATAAGTAACAGTGTTTTAGGGATAATTTACTGTTTATAGATGTTTAATGCTTTCATGCAGATGCACACATACTGACACCCACACCACAGATACAGAGAGTGAAAGATAAATGCATACATATTCCTACAAATGATGATTAATATGGGACAGATCTACAACACCCCTTTACTAAATTATCAGAAGAGCAACTAGGTAGCCTCACAAACCCCTTCAATCTATAAATTCTGACCCTCCTTGCCTTCTGAGGATTTGGAACATGACAGAAACCTTATGAACATGCCCTCTTGTTACTTTCTTACACAGGGGATTTAGATTTCTCAATTTGGAGGATGGACATCATTGATCCCTCCAAATTAAATTAGTTATTGAAATGATTAACCCTATCATGAAATAATTTTGAAGTTGCATGATAAATATCAAAATCCATTAGGGAAAGACCTGAAAGTCAGTGCTGAATGGGTTGAGTGAGTGGTCTTTCTAGAAATCCAAAGGAGTTGAACTAAGATGATACAGGGCAGTTACATACAGAAAGGCAGAGGCAGGATAGTGCAGGGATGGAGTGAGTCTCTGGAGGGCAGGGATAAATGTCAGAGAAACAATGGTACTGCATAAACAAAGAATACTGTGAGAATTTCCACAATATCTATCTGCAGGGGAAGACAAAAATCCACATGTGGTAAGAGTTAGAGATACCTGTTCTTGAATTGGAGAGGATTAAAAACTTTCACCTCAATGGGACAATTAGCACATGAAACATGATTTTCATATTCTTATCTGTAAGATATCTCTATTCACATTTTCATTATTAGCAACATGAGCCATTGCCTTCTTAGATTTGAGTTTAGGAGATGAAAGCCTTCCCCTGTTTCTCTTACAGTACACTACATGTTTCTCCTGGTTGGACTAGGGGTGTTACTTCCAGGTGAAGATTTGGGTATATGTGACAAGTTGGTCTGGAAAATGTGGACAAGTTTTGAGTCTCATGTCTTCTTTCTCCATACTCAGCATTGTACACTTATTGTTCAGACTGTCTGAGAGTGAAAATCCAGAAGGTGGTTGGTGGCAGAACTATTGACAATGCAAACACTGGTTAGAAGAGAATTACTACTTCTACTGAAATAAAAACCTATTCAAAAATATACCTATTTCTCCTACTGGCCTGGCAGATTCTAAGTACACTCATGAAATAGTCACATATTTGAGATCCACTTAAGTATACCCAGGAATCTGGTATAATTATGGTGGGCAAAAAGTGAGTAAGAAATAATCTCTTAACCATTCACACTAATTTTTTCCATGCTCTGTTAACACTGTATATTCACAGAAGGGATGTGAGAGGATTTATTTGCCTCATGGAACCTATGGCCTCAGTGGGGAAGTAATTCACTCATTCACTACATTACTGGTAGTAATGTGCTTAGTGTTCTGGTGAACCCAAGGGATAGAGATGAGAAACTACACAACTTAACACTCCAATAGGGAGGCATATGTTTCCTCAGGTGAGTTCAATCAGGCCAGTGTTATGAGTGCTGGGATCAGGGCTATGCCGTGTTCAGGCAAGGAAAAGAAACCACAAAAAGCAATGAAAAGTAATGTATTTATATTATCCAATAGTAACCTTCTTACAGTTTTGATAGAATATATTTTCACATTTTGAAAAAGATGTTTTAAATTCTCATTACCATCTTGTCCCCAGTTAAACATTTTCTTGCATGTTAACATTTGTCCAACTTTGGTAAGTTGAAGCAATGAATAGGAAATATTGTTTCCTTACTTTAAGTTGTGCACACAGGAGGAGTACTGTAGGTAGAGTAAAATTTTAGGACCAGTGAAAATGCTTGAAGATATAGTGAGAAAGAGAGACCAGAGCAAATAAACTGTCTATCCTTGAAGAGAGTCAAGATGAAAATATGAGACGCAATGGAAAATGCAGTTTGGTGGTGTAGGAGAATATTGAGTATGGGAGGTCTCCTGAGAAGAATCAACCTAGGACTGTACTTAAGTATAACAGTCACAGGGGGCCATGGTTCTGCTTCTGCACAGCCTACCCCTATATCATAATAAATACCTGAGTTTTGTGGGGTTGAGAGAGGAAGAACCTATTGTCCCCAAATTCTGTATAATGGGTGTACACTTCTACAGAATTATGTACATTGTTTCAAGTCTTTCCACCATTTTATGGAATACCAGATTTATCATTTGTACTCAACAATGTTGGTTAGATAGGAGTCATCAGTCATTCGGTTTCTCAAAACTTGTAACATTATGTTAAACTATAACTTAGACAAGGAAACTGAGATCATTTCAGGTGCCTCAAATTAAGTTCAATTTCAAATTCGTGTCCAGGTGGAGGTCAAGTATAATAAAATGGGGTAATGAGACAATATTACATGAAAAATGTAGTTTATTACTCCAAGATCCTAGGGAGACAGGGTTGTCATGTAGAGTCTGTGGGGAGGGTGAACAGCCCTGTTTGTGTGCAGCACACAAGCAGAGCAAAAGCAATAACTGGGTTTATGCTTTTAATGTGGGAGAGGGGTGTAAGTTAGTTTTCCACAGGAGTCAGAGATTGGTCAGTTTAAAGCAAATACCTGTGAAAGAGGAAGGATACTCAGGGTTTCAGGGTTGTAGGAAGGTTACAATAGCATTTGGGACCACCTGAAGGTTCTGGGTGAGGCATGTCAATGATGTGGGTAGTGAACAAAGATGTAAATTTGAATTCTGGGGATTTTAGCCTGGAAGGATAGAAAACTCTTAATTAAGCCAAAGGTAAGTGTTGAGGAAAATGGTTGGCCAAAGAAGCTAAGGCAGAACACAAAAATATTTTTATAGGATGGATAGGAATAATTGGATAATCCTTACGTTAAAAAGTGGAAGATCATGAATAATGATACACCCTAATGATGAGTCTATGAATTTACTTGAAATTGATGGAGATTTAGTTATGGATTCTCAGCAAATTTGATGGTCACCATCTGGGAGTCATTATTATCAGTTTGTGAGCAATCTTTCAGGTTATATCATCATAAGTTATGCAGTATTGCCTTAAGGTGAAGTTTCATGTATGCAGAGTTTGTATGTCTCTGTGAATATGTCTGAAACATAGATGCCAGTTTAGCAATAAGAATGATCTAACTGAAATCCCAAACATAGTTTGGTATTTTTATACACACACCCCCTTCCCTTCAGTGCTGTCATTTCAACCAGTCTACTATGGATATTGGTAGGAATAGTGTTGTCTGAATTCAATTGCCTGTGATGTTTTAGGAATCAGTGACCTTCAATGATGTGGCCATAGACTTTGATGCAGAAGAGTGGGCCTTGATGGACACATCAGAGAAACCTGTTCAGATATGTTATACTGGAGAGTATCAATCATTTGGTGTCTGTGGATGAGTTTCTCAAAATTTTCTCTAACACCTATACATCTATCTATCTAACCATCCATCCATCTAATCTCTCAATTTATTCAAGTATCTAGACAACTTCCCATGTGCCACTGTTATTTCTGCTCTGATTCTTTCATAATTTTATGACTACTTGTAAGAAACTTTGTCTTCTATTTTTTCTTACATCTCATTTGTCACACCAGTGGCCTGTGATATTCCTGAATAAAATTTTATATCTTTTTGCTGCTCAACCTCCACAATTCCACCTAGAACAATATTGTTTTGGTAAGGCCTATTATAATGGGTTCTTTTATAACATACTCTTAAACTTCTGTGAAGTTACAAGTTTTCCTTGTATATAAAGACAGAGGATATTGTTGTCTATGAATTTAGGCATGGCATCAACATTTACTTAATGACTTTGATTGAAGGTCAGAGAACATCCTTTGCTGGAAAAGGATTATCAATGTACTATATTTAAATTATACTCCCTCAAGCTGCTCCTCACAGTTTACCCTATACTTCCTAATAATCTGCCCTAGACTTGCTGATCATGAACTTGTATCAGCATAGAACTCAAAATCTGTGCTGTTTCTCATAAATAGGGTATCAGCTCTGCAAATCAGAAGTGGTTTCCCAGATGGAACAAAGAGAGGAACTGTGGAGAGAAAGATTAGGATATCTCCAAGGACAGAGTACAAGTATGTTCTAGGATCCTGTGATTCAGTATGAAGAGGAGACTGGTCAATGAATGAGAAGGTCTTTAGAAACATCAACTGAAGATTTCCTTAATTGAGTGATATTTCTCTAAAATGTAGGCTATGGCTTTGGGGAAAAACTCCACAAATGTGCAATTATTCCATACATTTATCAATCTTTAGTTAAGAATCCATCTATGGTTGTCTTTGGCTTAGGGAAAGAGATATTTATGTACTTATAGGAGTCAAACATGCATAATGGCCTTTGTTCTTGTCCTCTTCTTTGAGAAACTTCCCTCTCTTTACCATTCATCATGTCATCTTATTTTCCCTTACATTAGTCCTGAAAATATTTTAGTTTTCAATTTCCAGAAAAAATGCTACTTTCTACAGTACACCTTAATTTTAGTTTATTTTACATAAATTACAATACTTGAAACATAATTACATGAACATTGGGAGTTTTTTAACATTTCATTCAGCTAATGCCCCCTAAAATGTTTCTAAAATTATTTCAGGTGGAGAAAATGACCATAGAAAAGAGGAAATGATATCCATACCACATATCTGTAATAAGGACAAATACACCATCCTGTCAAAGGTAAGCGACATAAGTTTGAGCATTGGCCTTCCAAATAGAGAGCTGTGATTGAATTATCTGAGTTCAGCACAATCATCTGACTGTAATTAAATATGGGATTAAACACTGTCCATCAATAAGTTTTGGATAGTTTCAATTAAGAGAAAAAAGTAACCTGAGCTGAAAATCATAACCTGGTCTTATAAAAGTACAATTGCATAAACATGTTTATATACCTATACTTTGAAACATATTGAAGTATTCAAAATTAATTAGATAACCCTGCAGTGAGGTATTAAAAAGAGAAAATCTACATACAAGAAAGTAGCACACCATGTGCATGTAAATAACATGATGAATTTTAACTGGAGACTCACTAAATGTTTAGACTAGATAATTGAATTAATATGTATATGTGGACACACCTTTAACAGTCTCTCTTTTCATTTGTAGCAGCAGATATCTAACATAGAATAAGATCCCTTTGAAAGTAATGATCTGGGAGAAGATTTCATTCCCTCCACATCAACTAACATGGGGACAAACCCCTATCTGAATGAACAATTTTAAAAAGCTATCAATTACCAGTCATTCTTTAGTAGATATAAGCAAATTCAGACTGGACACAATTCATATGACTACAATCTATGTGAAAAAGCCCTCAGAAATATTTCTGTCCTTAGTATGAGGGAACTTGCACTAGGGATAAACCATATGTCTTTCACCTATGTGGGAAATCCTTCAGTCAATGTGGTAACCTTAGGCAACATGAGAGAATTCACACTGAGAGGAAACCTTATGTATGCCAGCTTTGTGGGAAAGACTACACTCATAGTTCTTCTCTCAGATGACATGTGATAAAACTCTGGGTATTAACTATATATCTGCCAACTATGTGGGAAATCCTTCAGTCAATGTAACCTTAAGGAACATGAGATAACTCACACTGGGAGAAAACCATTTGTCTGACATCAGTGTGGGAAAAACGTCACTGAAAATTCTAAGCTCAGAGCACATGAAAGAACTCACACTGGAAAAAACCCATATACCTGTCATCTCTGTGGAAATCCTTCAGTCAGTGCGGTAAACTTAGGCAACATGAGAGAACTCACACTGTGAGGAAACCATATGTATCCCATCTATGTGGGAAAGGCTTCATTCATAGTTGTACCCTCAGATGACATGTGAGAACTCACACTGGAGAGAAACCATATTTCTGCCATCATGTTGGAAATCCTTCAGTTGATCTAGTAGCCTTAGGTGACATGAGGGAACTCACACTTTGAAGAAATCATATGTGCATTTTTTGTAGGAAAGTCTTCACCCTCAGACAGCATGAGATATTTAACCCTGGGGAGAAAACATTTTTGCCATCTATGTGGGAAAACCTTTAGACAAATTTCTGCTATTAGGAATATCAGGGAACTCATTAAATATGTGGGGCACGTAGAACAGTATTCAGACACAGCTATCACCTTTAAAAATAAAAATCACGCAGGATTGTAAATATCTGTAAATGTAATCAATATGTAAATGCCTTTATTTACAATTTATCCTTAAGTAACATGCTTGTACTATCCTGGGAGGAATACTATGCCTTTAATCATGTATAATAGGTTTCAGCTGAGCTCCAGCCTTGGTTTATACAAGCATAGCTCAGAGTAGGAATAATTCCTAAGCCAAAAAAGTGGATAGAAAAGACATTATCAGTAAGAGGAATCTATAGGGGAATAAGAGATAATTATTGATGGACTAGCTAATCAATGAAGAAATGTGTGAAATCATTTACTTACAGAAAAATGAGTGTGCTATATGTGAAGTTTCACATTTTATAAAATATTCTCTGTATATGTAGATTGAAGAAAAATCTTTGGAGGCTTTGAATTTATTCATCAATGTTTGTCTTATCATACTGAGGAAACATCAATCCTAAAATAAAATAAAAAATTATTCAGCTGGTGTTCACATCAGGAATATCAGACTTGGGAAAATATCTAAAAAGAATGCTTTACAACACAATTAAACCATGAATTCAGTTTTACCTACCAAGTGATTAATGAAAAATAAATTGAAATTCAGGGTTAGGAAATGATCTGGGAGTGCTAGTTGCAGAATTTTTAAATTAGTTTTAGTCAAGGAAGTATTTAAGTTTTTCTCAATGAACTTGTAAATATTTATGAAGTAAAAGCTGTGGCTGGAAATTCTATAACGTTGGTCAGCTTCTACTTTTTTTTCACACAAACTTAAATATAAATATGATGGCTATGTTAAATCAGAGAACTTTGAATGTTAACTGAAGAATGTACAGACCAAGATTATGTGTCTTCAACCTTACATACTTTCAACAGAAATGAATACAGCCATAATGGACAGAATATAGATAAATAGATAATTTGGAATCATTTCTGATGATACAGATATTTTCATTTACACTGTCACTATTGGTATTGTAACCTAAAATGGAATTAAAATTAACTCTTAAAGGAGTAATAAGGTTGTAAGTCATGGAGTATTGAGTGACCTGGGGATGGAAAATCCCCCAATCCTGGTCAGGCATTGGGTCATTCTGTCCATTAAAAATGGGCACTCCCTCTCTCTCTGGCTAAGCCAAATTGGCAGCTGAAATCACTGCCATCCCCCCCATATGGGATCTGACACCCAGGGGTGTAAATCTCCCTGGCAACATGGAATATGACTCCTGGGGAGGAATCTAGACGTGTCATCATGGGATGGAGGACATCTTCTTGACTGAAAGGGGGATGTGATATGAAATGAAATAAGTTTCAGTGTCAGAGAGTCTCCAAAAGGAGATGAGAGGTCACTCTGGTGAGTACTCTTATGCACAATATAGATAACCCATTTTAGGTTCTAATGAATTGGAATAGCTAGCACTAAATACCTGAGACTATGAAACAACAACCCAGAGCATTTGAATCTTGAAGATGATTGTATAATGTAGCTTATGAGGGGTGACAATGTGATAGGGACCATATGGATCACACCCCCTTTTGTCCATTGTATGGATGGATGAGTAGAAAAATGGGGGCAAAAAAAGAGAAAAAGACATCAATATTCTTTTTTACCTTGTTCTTTTACACTTTAATTTTTATTCTTATTACTTTTCTGTGTCTGGTAATGAAAATGTTCAAAAATTAATTTTGGTGAGGAGTGCACAACTATATAATGGTACCATGAACAACTGATTGTAATTTTGTATGATAGCATGATATGTGAATATATCTCAATAAAATTGAACTTAAAAATCGGTTGCCACTATATATTTCCTGGATGGTGGCTCAGGTGGTGTTGTCAATGGGGTGCTTGCTAGAAGCACTGAGGTGGTGAGAGCTGGGGCAGTTCTTGACACCCCTGTCCCATGGCTTTTCCCAGCCACAGGCCCCAAAATGACTTCAAGTCTCTGTGCTCCACATCCCTACACAGATTGCACCAGACACCTAGAGCTGCATCCTTGACAGTGGCCAACTGGGGTGTAAGGAGGAGGCTGTGGAGGACAGTATCAGGCTAAGGAGGTTGAGCATGTTTAGTAGCTGTGGAGATTGATGCCTCAGCCAGCCCTGTGACTTCCTCAGCTGCCTGCTGCTCCTGTCAGTAATTCCTCCTTCTCTGCCTGTACCTGGAAAATAGCAGGAGCTGGTGGATATCAGTCACACTGAGAGCAGCCAGTGGCTCCACACACTCAATTTTCACAGTCTGCTCACAAGTTCACTAGTACAATTTGTTGATGTTGCAACACTACCTGGCCTCTGACCCTGATGCCAATTGGCTGGGCCAGGTTGTGGTTTCACTGTCATTTCCTGTAGCTGTGTTGGCTGCCCCAGGCTGACCTGCAAGAGGGACATCTGCCAGAGTTCTGTGACCACCAGAAGCAAACCTGGCATCCAAAACAGATCTGTTTTATGTCCCATCAGCAGAGTTGGCAGGTAAGGACAATGCATCCTTCAGTTCTCAGATAGGGGCAAGATTCTCTACCAGATTACATCAAGCCTGACAAAGATGCAATGCTGACATCACCAAAATTAATGACAGAAGCTGTATTCATGTAATCTCTGCAGACTGTGGCTTTGGAATTGATTGGCTTTGTGTGAAAGAGATCTTAGAAATACATTACCTCAGCCCTGCTGGCTGCCCCTTCTAGGGCAAGATGCCAGGGAACCAGAATATTCTTT
Source organism: Choloepus didactylus (assembly GCF_015220235.1). NCBI lineage: Eukaryota > Metazoa > Chordata > Mammalia > Pilosa > Megalonychidae > Choloepus > Choloepus didactylus. Next base: position 925,876 of record NW_023637615.1, read on the forward strand.
GGCCACTGGACACATTGTTTGGTGCTCCAGAGGGGGTTACCCTCAAGACTGGCATTGTCTTTGCTGCCATAGTCACTGGCATCACTAATTGGCAGGAAGATCCTGAGCAGGTTTGAGGGAAAGAAAACCTCCAAGCATAGAAGGAAATTGAGTATTGCAGGCAGAGTGACTTAGTCATGGCATCCCCAGTTATTTCTACAGTTATTGTTTACGGCTCCCCATTAAGCTGGCATATGTCTATTGGTTTGTGCCCATTTCTTTCCACCCTGGAGGAGGCTCTGTAATTAACACAGACAAGGGAAATGGAGTGAAAATTTCCCTTGGGGGTGAAAGTTATGACAGCAGCTGTCATAATTCTGACAAGTACATAAGATGATTCTCATGCCATATTTCCAAAATAAAACTGCCCTTGATGATCTGAGATGTAAAGCTTACAATTCTGGCTTCTGTTAACACTTCAGTCAATATTTTTGTTAAAAGATTCCATTCTACTTAAAATTGCTTTAACTTGAGTAGCTCTTATATCTCCACCATTTTACTATTAAATACTTTAAGTACATTCAATGTGTTATTGAACAAATATCAACTTAGATGCAATATATGACATAATTGAAATCCCAAGAAAATATACTCAAAGAGTATGTCCAATAATGTGATTAATTTAATATTACTAAAATATTTCAAAATTAAAGTGTCAGGTTATTATAAAAATTCTTAAAAGCCAATCCTTTGGGGAAAGTTACTTGAGAGTCTCATTGTATTTCTGCTTTGCATTATTCTTTGATTTATAATATTTGATTTTTAATCTATAATAATTTTATTAATATTGATATGCATCTATATATTTGGAGACAAAGCCAAGAGTGATGACATTACCTGAAAAATTGATGGATTGTTATATTGATAGGTTGACTTATTCATTCATTAATTAAACAACATTGAATATTCACAGATCTAGAAAATAGGAATAATGGCTGCTAGTATATTTCCTTTCAACTTATGAAAGTAGTTCTTTGTGGGAATCAGTGTTTAATAAAATTGTGGATTCAAATAAGATGAAATGTGTTGAGTCTTGTGTAAAATATGTTTTACCATAAAGTTGAACATATTTCAGGATGTAAATAAGCTGAGACATAAAGAGATTGTTTTATGCATATGTGCAAATGTATGCATTGTTTTTAGTCTGTGAATAATTAATGGATATTAATTCACAGCTAATTCCTTGTTAATGTTCCTCTTCATAACTCTCACTAAAATTTGTGAAATTTTAACCTGTTTTTGAAGTCCCTATGCTTACAGGCATGAGGCTAAATTCTTAATAAACCCTGGTGAATAGCACATATTCTCACAGAATTGCTTAAATTATCAATTTTCCTTGATGAGTTAAAACTTTTCACTAGACATTTGCAGACAACCTTTGCCTTCCACCTTCAACTTCTCTAAAGTAACATTAATCATGCACCCATACTTCATATTCTGGTTTAGTTTTGTTTTCCTTTTACTTGTGAACAATATGATCATTTAATACACAGAGAACCTCTGTTAACTTCCAGAGGCAGGGCAGGTGTCACTTTCAGAGTGATCTGCTTGCAAGACTAAATTCTCTCAGTTTTCTCCTCTCTGATTGTCATTAGTTCAGGATCATTTAAAACAGTCCTTTGACACCACAATTGCATGGAACTTTGAATTGGAAGTGAGATACGGTAGGTTACTATAGGCTGGAGTGAGATAGTGACACATCCCAGAGTAAGTTGGGCAGGTAATAAAAAATATATTTACAGCCTCCCCCTCCCCAGCCCTAAGGATCTGGGGGAAGGTGTGGATGTGTTGGACATCCTCACCTGGACTGGTGTTGATGTTGTCACCACATTGGGACTGGCGGATTGATGTGCTGAGCCCTCAATCATGGGACTTGCCCTTATGAAGCTCGTTATCACAAAGGAGAGTCTAAACTTGCATGTAGTTATGCCTAAGAGTCTCCCCCTGAGTACCTCTTTGTTGCTCAGATGTGGCCCTCTCTCTCTCTAACTGAGCCATCTCGACAGGTGAACTCGCTGCCCTCCCCTCTACGTGGGACCCGACTCCCAGGGTTGTAAATCTCCCTGGCAATGCAGAATATGACCCCCAGAGATGAATGTGGACCCAGCATCATGGGACTGAGAGTATCTTCTTGACCAAAAGGGGGATGCAAAATTAGACAAAATAGTTTCAGTGGCTGAGAGATTTCAAAAGGAGTCGAGAGGTCACTCTGGTGGACATTCTTATGCACTATATAGATAACACCTCTTAGGCTTTAATGTATTGGAATAGCTAGAAGTAAATACCTGAAACTACCAAACTCCAACCCAGCAGTCTGGACTCCTGAAGACAATTATATAATAATGTAGATTACAAGGGGTGACAGTGTGATTGTGAAGACCTTGTGGATCACACCCCCTTTATCTAGTGTATGGATGAGTAGAAAAATGGGGATAAAAACTAAAGGACAAATGGGGTAGGATGGGGGATGATTTGGGTGTTCTTTTTTCACTTTTATTTTTTATTCTTGTTCTGGATCTTTCTGATGTAAGGAGAATGTTCAGAGATAGATTGTGGTGATGAACGCATAACTATGTTATCATACTGTGGACAGTGGATTGTATACTATGGATGATTGTATGGTGTGTGAATGTATTTCAATAAAACTGAATTTAATTAAAAAAAACAGTCCTTTGAGAAGTTTTATTTTTCTTATTGTTTCTGTTTTATGCCAACCTGTTTACCAAATTTTAGTGATAGCATCATATGTCTAAGTTGGTTAAAAATATCCACTTCAATACTTATAAGTAGCTCTAAACTAGTAAAACTTGTTTCAGCATGAAAGTCACAATCTTAGGAAGATTTTCTTAACATTTTCTACAAATTAAACTAATCTTTCAAGCCAATTATGAAATTGTTACTGCTGTATTATAGAAATGCAACAGGATTTCATGGTTTGAACACGGAATAAAAAACTTATTTAGTTGCACTCTTGAATAAACATTAAATTTCTAGTTTTCATTTACATGTGACAGTACAGAACATTTAAAACTTCACACCTTCATAGGAAGAAATATTTTATGTCTTGACTCTGCCATTTACTTGCTTTGTAGCTCTGGGAGGTTTTTGAACGTCTTTCAAACACCACTTCCTTAAATATAGAATTTGTAATAATACTTACCTCAAGAATTTAATATTTAGAAAATATTTCAAATAAAGCTGGTTCTCAAAATGTTGCATATGTTGAAGAAAAATAAATCAATATGAATTACAAATCACTGAAAAAGGCATTGATTGTGTGATCCCTTCACCACTTAGTTTTCTTCCATCCTAACCCCATTGTACTCTTGTTTTTAAACAAAGATGTAGTAGGAAACCCAGGGTTCTGCATTTGCTAATGGGATTATCTGTTAAGAGGAATGTGATATTATAAAATGTTCTGAAATGATTTGAATAGAGATTGTAAAACTTAGACAATTTGTTCACTTTCATATTGGCAAGTGGCAGGAGGATCAAGGCACAGCAAAACTTTCCTGGATAACAAGAATGTTGCAGAAATGCTCTCATACTACAAAATATAAAACAATTTAATGGATTTTAATGCATAAATATGAAGAATGCATTTTATATCTGAGGAATAAGTAGCATAACTTTTCATTTGTATTTTTCATTTCCATATCTAAATAAAATTTAATACACAATTAATTCAATGTTTCAAAATATTTAGATGTGACATGCACACAGTTGTCTGCAGGCTGTCTGTAGAGATCATGAAAAACTGCTCAGGTACTCTGTCATAATATGTTATGAAAAGACCTTGGAATTACACCTCAAGTACAAGGGATCCTGTATATATTTCATTTTTATGTCAAGGACTCACTCATTTTGCACCACCTGAATATGTAGTACAGAGGTTAGCAAAGAGAAGATAATAGGCACATACTTGTTATTAATTAAATTGCAGTAATGTAATAAACTATCCAACTTTTAAGACAAACAGAACCTACCATAATTAAATTTATTTAAATAACTTAAATTATTGTTCTGCATGTAGAAAGTTTGGGCAGCCAGGATAGTCCTTCTGTCCCTTCCTGTTTTGCTGGCATCAGTTACACTAGGTGATGTTATGCAATAACTCTGCACTTTCATTAACAATTATCAATTCTGCTTAAAACTGCTAGACTGAGTTTTTCAATACAATGAATAATTAATAATACATTGGTCTCACTGTGTGAGTACCATCCTTACTGTTATTTTCTATTGCAATTTTATTAAAAATATTGGAGCAGGAGAGAAGTAGGAGTGGTTAATACAGGAGAGTGAAGAGGAGGAAAAGAAGACAACAATAACATCAAACACACAAGCTAACCCTGTATTTTCTTACATTGGATAGGCAAGGCAGGAAACCTGATAAGGGTTCAATCATGCCTCAAGTGCAGGCAAGGATAAGTGTGCACTTGATATGTTTAAGACCATGGCAGGAATCATTCTGTTTTATAGCAAATCCATCTGTGTTCAGTTTCAGTTTAAAATACAAGGAAGCAATGGCACTGGAGAAAAACCCCTGAGTGTATAGTCCTTGGTATAAAAAGTAGAAAGTGCCCAGGTATAATTTCAAATAAATAATTGGCTCCTGATGGCTCTAGGCAATCAGGAGGACTACCATGATTCTCAGAAATGCTACCTACAATTCTGTTACTGATCTCCAGTTTTATTCAACTGTGCTCGGAGAAAAGTCACTATGTTTTTAACAGCTGGAGCATGGTTAGTCTTGGCTCCATGGTTAGTAAATGGAATATTTTGATACATGCTGAAAAGGCACTTGAAAAGAATTCTGTACCCTGGGAGCAACAATCTGCATTGTTATAATTAGGAAGTTAGTCTGTTATGCTGTTCAAGTGTTGTGTATAATAATTAGATTGTATTTATATCCCCAACTATGATTTTGGAATTCAAAATTTTTTCCTTTGTGTTATGTCATTTTCTGCAGTATGTTGTGAAATAATGTCATAAGTGCATACAAATTTGTAGTTGTTATGTCTTCCTACTGAATCAACTTCTTTATCATACTTCCTGCATCTAGTATACATTGTTTTACTAGTAGTCAACCATACAGCAGAGTGTTTTCAGCTTATGTTGCATTATGTATTTTCTCACCTTGTGTAAAATTTTATTTTTGAAGTATATTTTCCTATTTATTTTAAATATTATTACTTATCAATTACTTATGGTTAGGTATTGTATGCTTTTCATTCCACATAATTTGTGTTATAATTGGATCCTTTATTTTATTTCAATTTCATATCGTTAGCAGTATATATTGAAATTCTGTCTACTATCATGCTCTTTGGTTCCTATTTGTCCCACCCTTCCTTGTCCAATTTTTCTTCTATTTGATAAAGTATATTTTCCATGTTTTTATCTAGAAGATTTTCAGTCACAAATTTGTATCACATACTTTTAGGTATAACCCTATAGATTTCAATATCTATCTCCCACTTATATTCTTTCTTGTTTCAAGCTTTAGTTGACAGATCACCCATATGGATCATTATCCAAATAACTATCTGGATGTGACTGCACATGACCATGGATTCATTTTAAAGGTGATTGTTTTTAAATACATGTTTAGATGGCTTTTGCAAAAGTAAATTTCATGATTGCTGTCACCATCACTGTTCTGAGTACTCAAGAATAATTTTGTTTCTTTCTACTAGAACTTACCCATAGAAGACTTCTCCATCCTCAACATGCCATAGAGAGAAAGGGAACCAGTGGCAGTTAATCTGGCTGCCTCTAGAGCCAAATAGCCTATGTTCATAGGCAGGATCTATAACTTAAGGGTTGTGTGAATTTTGGCAAGTTATATTTCTTGACTTTGTGAACCAACATATTTACCCTTTCAGTTTCCTTCATTCCTTGCTGTATCCAGGTTATCCATCTGGGATGGTTTTCTCTCTGCCTGAAAAACATCAGTTAACTTTCCTTGTACCATTTCAGATGATGGCTTTAAACATCCTCTGCTTTAGTTTCTGAAAATATATTGCTTTATTCTTTGTTTAATACTTCCAGAAGTATCCATTATTTTGACCACCAACACAGAATATTATGAGTATTCAGCCTTCACAAAAATAGAATCATATAACATGTATTATTTTGCAGCTGACTTCTTTTGACCACCATATGTCAATCAGGTTATTCAATGTATGTGTTTTTACATTGCTGGGAGGCTTCCGCCAGATGTATTGTTCACATTTTACGTATTTTTTCTCCTAATAATTGACATTTTGATGGTTAACATGTTTTAGCTATTAAGAAAAATAAATTTCCTTTAAAATTGCTAAACTTGAATTTGGTGGATGTAGACATTCATTTTTTCTCAAGCATGTAAAGATAAATTTATCAATAAAAAATAGATGTATGTGACCAGAGAATTGTGAGAAGATGGCAGAATAGGTAGTTCCAAGACTCAGTTCTTCCAACAATAACAACTCTTAAACAGGCAGAAACTGTCTGAAATAGGTATTTTGAATTTTCAGATGCCAGATGAACACTATATGGCATCCAAGGCAGAGAGGGAGGAAAAAGCTGACAAATTATGGTAAAGATCAGAAAATTGCTCTCCTTTCAAGTGGCTACTGTCACCCATATACAACTCTTTCTGCAGGCCACCAGGGGGTCCAAATCTTGGCAGGCATAAGGGTGACACAAAGGGATATAAAAATCCTCTTTCCCCAAGATGAAAGGAAGGCATGGCCAAGCAACTGATCACAGCATTTGATTAATGATTTTGAGTTGCTGGGACCCAACTCAAAGGGTGGTCATTGTTTCAACCCACCCCTACAAAGGCAGTGGTGGCAGGAGTTATTTCAAACCATATAAGGTAGTGGAGGTGAATTGAAGACACTACACTTCCTCAGGGCTGCAGGAGGCAGTAAGATTGCACTTTCTGGGCAGGCCAAGTGTGCAGCTTTGAGTAGCTGTGAAGGAGGCTCTTGAAGCCCTTCCTGATCTCCTACTCAGGGCATTTCATATCCAGTCTGAACACAATACATGGTTCCCAGGCCCTGTTTTGGCAGAATTGACTGATGGGAAAGTCCTCCTGAATGTGCCCCTTAACACAGAATTTACAATCCTGGCAAAAGCAGCCTGAGGTGATGAAAGGTATACAAGAACTATACAGGCAGACATTCAGGAGCAATGGCTTTGGGCTTCAAACACCCAGGGCAGGATATCTGTCTCCTGGGAAACAGAGGGGAAAATCTTCTGAAAACAGGAACTCCAAAACAACTAAAAAGTAAAAGCAAAGGAAAAGACACAGACACAGAATGACAAGGGAAAGCATGCACACTGCATTTGCCTTGTGCAGTCATCCCTGATAGTAAGGCTGATGCTAAAGAATATGTCTGTCTTATTATCAGCTGGTTACAAAATCAAGAAACAATCATCTCAGGGAGTAAATACCAGAATTATCATATTAAAAGGTAAAGTATACAGCAAAAGTAGAAGACAAACAAAGAAACAGGAAATGATGACCCATCCAAAGGAAAAGGATGAAAATCCAGAGTCCAAGCATGATGAAGGCCAGAATGTGGACATATCAAACAAAGCATTTAAAAAATGGTGTTAAAATTATCAAGGGGATGAAGGAAAATACGGAGAAAGAGCTAAAGGATATTAGGAAAACAGAATGAGCAATATGAGAACCTTAGTAAAAATTTAATGATTTTAAAAGGAACCAAAGAGAACAACTTGATTTGAAGATCATAACTGAATTAAAAAATATCCAGAAGTATTTCAAGGGAAGGTTGGCATTGGCAGAAGATAGAATTGGTGAACACAAAGACAGGGAAATTGAAATGAATTGGGTGAGGAACAAACAAAAGAAAAGAATTATAGAAAGTGAAAATAGCCTAAGACATTTCTGAGACCTTCAAGTGTACCAATATGTATGTATTATAGGAGTCCCAAAAGGAGAAAAAAGGGAGAAAGGCATAGAAGTAACTATCAAATAAAGAATGACAGAGAACTTCCCAAGCTGAGTAATAGATATGAATATACACATCCAGGAAGCCCAGAGAACATGAAACATGAGACACATGAAGGGAAATATACCATGACATATATTGACCACATGATTGAATACAAAGGACAAGGAGAAATTTCTGAAAGCTGAAAGGAAAAAAGAAAAAAAAAACAACAATGTGTTATGTAAAAGGGAATCCAAACAAAATTGAGTGCTGATTTCTCATTAGAAACCATGAATCTTTAGGGTTATCTGGTCAGTGACCATTTTAACTTCTTCATGCTGCAAAGGGGTGTTTACATTATGGGGTAGAGAAATGAAGCTCGTTTATGTTCTCGGAGAAACTGGTACCTCTGTGTTTCAGGTCTTACCTGGTCTGGTTTCCTAATGCTGCTATTATGCATTAGAAATGGATTGACATTTCCAAAGGTGATTTATTTGGTTACACAGTTACACTCTTAAGGCAAGTTAAGGTGTCAACCTGATTATGCCTTCACTGAAGGAAGGCCAATGGCAACCAGAAAACCTCTGTTAGCTTGGAAGGCATGTGGGTGGCATTTGCTGATCCTGGGTTGTGTTCCAGCTCCACTCTCAGCTCTTGTGCTTTCTTCAAAATGTTGCTTTAGGAGCATTTTATACTCTTTTAGCTTTTCCAGAACAAACACTGGGCTAGCATCCCAAAAGTGTCAACAAAAGTCCACTTTCAGCAGCCATCTCCAAAATGTCTCTGTGAGGTGATCTGAGGTCCTCCTGTTTGTGAGCTCTTTTATAGGACTCCAGTGATTAAATTGAGACCCACTCTGAATGGGTGGAGCTCATATCTCCATGGAAATAATCCCATCAAATGTTTCATTCACAGTTGATTGTGTCACATCTGCATGGAAACACTCAATCAAAGGATTCCAACCTAAACAACACTAACATATCTGCCCCCACAAGATTGCATCAAAGATCATGGAGTTTTGGGTGACATAATACATCCAAACTGCCACACCTAGCATAGGAACAATCTGGAGGCATTGTTTCTGAGAAAATCAACTTACTAAGAAAAATGTGTAAAGAGTCTTAGATCCTAGGGTATTCTTCAGGGTTTTCAGGAATACTGATAGTTGTGGCTTGACATACTGTGGTAATTTGCAATATGTGCTTCAGGATAACTTCCAGAATGACCTCTCAACTCTATTTGAAATCTCTTAGCCACTGAAACTTAATTTTGTTTCATTTCTTTTTCCCCCTTTTTCTCAAAAAGCATTATAAGTCCCACAATGCCAGGGCCAGGCTCATCACTGGCAGTCATGTCCCACATTGCCAGGGAGACTAACACTCCTGGGAGTCATTACCCACATAGGTGTGGAGGGTATTGAGTTTATTTGCAGGTTGACTGAGCAAGAGTGTCCACATCTGAGCAACAAAAGGTGCTCTCTGGTAGGGACTCTTAGGCATAATTATAAGTAGGCTTAGCTTCACCATTGCAGAAATGTTTCATCAGGCTAAGTCTCAAGATCAAGGGCTTGGCTTATTAAATTGAGAGTCCTTAATGCTTGAAAGAATGTCAGTAATTCCCTAGGTGGGGAAATTTAATAGTTCCACATTTTTCCCCAGTCCCTGAAGGGGACTTGGCAGATACTTTTTTTTAATTTTCTGCCCCAAATACTCTGGAATGTATTGGGGTTTTACAATTAACCTGTACAGAATAACATGATCTCATTCCCTATTCTAGGCTCTGTGTGATTAGATTGTTTAAATAAACTGGCAGAAATATTAATTTTGATAGTGTGCTACAGAAAACTTAAATTTTGGACAAAATAAACATCTCTTCCTTTGGTCTCACCCAGAAGTTGAAGTTTTTAAATACAGATAATGTCATCCTTTTCCCGGCATTCTGATTTACTTTAGTCCTAACCAGATCTGCTTCATTCATATCTATAATTGAAGTCTGATCTCCTTTTCAGCCTCTTTAACAGTTGCTGAATACAGTAATGTTGAGTTTCAGAGTTGCAGTACTCTGTGAGTCTCATGCATCACACAGATACCCAAAGTTATGGGGAGCTACCAGGTTATGTGCACAGTGAAAGAACACTTAAAACTCAGGAATAGATGTGACTGCTGTAAGAGCTTACAATCTAAAACCTTTACAATGAGCTTTATTGAATATTTTGTACTCCTTAACCATCAATTGCCCAGTCTCTACCAAATTTTTATTCCCTGATAACTTATGTTTTCAAATTCAATTCTCAGAGTTTGCTCATTAGAGTTAGTTTATATTAGTGAGGCCTTACAATATTTTCCCTTTTATCTCTGGCTTATTGCACTCCATATAATATCCTCAAGGTTCATTCATCTAGTTGCATGTCTCACAACTTCAGTCCTTCCTGCAGAAACTCAATATTTCATCATATGTATACACCACAGTTCACACGTCTGTTCATCAGTTGATATACCCTTATGTCACTTCCATCCTTTGGCAAACATTAATAATGCCCCCATAAACACCAGCATGAAAATGTCTATTAGTGTCCCTGCTTTCAGTTCTTCCAGGTATATACCTAATAATGGGGTAGCAGAATCATACGGCCACAGTATAATAAACTCCTCTGGAACCACCACAGTGTCCTCCAGATGGACTGCACCATTATTCTTCCCTAAAGTGAAGAGGCCTATGTCTCTCTCCATATAGTCTCCACAGCATTTATGTTTTAATTTTTAATTTTTGAGAAGTAAAAGCACTTTGGAAGGAAAGGAAGAAGGAAATCATTCCTGGTTATGTGAAATATATATTGAATCATTTTAATTCTTTTATTCTTCCAAATTCTTCAGGCAGATAAAAATAGATGTGCTCATTTCACAAATTAAGAAATGAAATTCAAATGTTAAATGACTTTTTCAAAGTCACTAAGTTGTTCAGTAACGGAGACAGAACATGAAACAAAAATCTCTACCTCCAAGAACTGTGGTATATACTATATTAGCCACTAGGCATATATGGCTACTGAGCAATTGAAATGTGGCTAGTTTGAATTGAGATGCTCTGTAAGCATAGAATACACACTGGATTTCAAAGACTACTAGAAAAGGAGTACAAAATGTCACAATAATTTTTACATTGATTGCAAGTTGGTATAATACTATTTGGGCTATATTGGGATAAATAAAACATATGACATTTAATTTCACTTTGTAAACTGTTTTAAGGTGAGAAAATCTAAATTTTATATGTGGCTTTTATTATATTTCTATTGGACAGTGTTGTCCTAGATATTTTTACTATTGCTTTGGGTTAAGCATTTGGGTGTGGGTTATGAAATAGGTGTCTATGGTTCTTATGAAATCCATGTCCAAGTTTGAAAGTAAGTGATAGGTATGATGTGACTATTTCTATGTGAATAGAATCAACATTGAGTATTTTTCAAAGAGTTCATAAATTATCACAGTAAAATAGTTAAAATGTAATGAATTCTAATGAATAGTGTTCCTTGTTTTATTATCACAGGCAAGGAAATTTCCTTGAGATTATGGATTTTGACATCTTCATTTTTCAATTGTCATCTTTAATATTTAGTGTTTAGGTATTCAGTAATTCTTTAGAATTAAAAATAAAAGTTATCTGATAAGAGTAAGTCTCATTTTCTTCCAGCTAGCTTTTCTACAAATAGAAACCCATGTAAAGTGATCTTTAAAGCAAAACTGGTCACCCCACCTTTTATAAACCTTCCTGCCTTTCTACTGTTCTAAGTATAATTAAAATTCTTACCATGATTTTTTTCCAGCCTTATTTACACATTCCTTCTCAGTCTTTCCTCCACTTTCATCCCACCACAGAGGCTACATGATTTTCCTTATGGCACTCTAGCAACCAAGGACCTGCTGTCTCATCTCAGGGGCATGCTACATCTGTTCTCAGTTACCTTTTTCTCCTGGTTTAGCCTAGTCAATTTCTATTCATCCCTCAGATCACAGAACAAACTATCATTTCTTTATGGACTTTTTCATTGACTGCCTGCTTAGGTCAGTTATTTTTTGTTACATAATCACAATACACCCCATTTTTTACTTCATAGAAATTATTTGTATTTAGAATTACACATTCATTAATGTAATCATTTGATTAACATCTATATGCTCCATTAAAATCTAAGTCCTAAGAGGGCTGTTTGTGTTCCAAGTCTGTGTTCAGCACTGTATACTCATTGCATAGTGTGTGACACATAGCAGATACTCAATAAATATTAGCTTAAGGAATGCATAGCCAAATACATATAAAAGAGAATTAACCAATAGATGTATATTCTTAGAGGTATTCATAATGCTCCATTTATTACAGGATTCTGGATATTAATTAAAGTGAGTTCCCTGACATTTTATACATATTTACTCTTCCTTCTTTTGAAAATTATTTCTTTCCAACTAAAAATCATATTCACTATTATAGTGTTTCTATTTTTTTAATTCAGATTTTTAAATTCATTTTTATTGAGATATATTCACATACCATGCAGTCATACAAAGCATACATTCAATTGTTCAAAGTGCCATTATATACTTGTGAGTTCATCACCAAAATTAATTTTTGAACATTTTCATTACCACACACACAAAAATAATAAGAATAAAAATTAAAATGAAAGAGAACAATTAAAGTAAAAAAGAACACCAGATGCCTTTTTTTTTTGCCCCTATTTTTCTACTCATCCATCCACACACTGGACATAGGGGAGTGTGGTCCATATGGCTTTCCCAATCACATTGTCACCCATCATAATCTACATTTTTATAAATTGTCTTCAAGATTCATGGGTTCTGGGTTGTAGTTTGACAGTTTCATGTATTTACTGCTAGCTATTCCAATTCATTAGAACATAAAAAGGGTTGTCTATACTGTGTGGAAGAGTGTCCACCAGAGTGACCTCTCAACTCCTTTTGGAATCTCTGTGCCATTGAAACATATTTCATTTCCCTTCACATCCCCCTTTTGTTCAAGAAGATATTCTCCATCCAATGATAATTGGTCTGGATTCCTCCCTGGGAGTCATATTCCATGTTGCCAGGGAGATTTACTCCCCCTGGATGTCAGATCCCATGTAGGGGGGGTGGAAGTGATTTCACCTGCCAAGTTGGCTTACCTAGAGAGAGAGGACCACATCTAAGCAACAAAAATGCATTTGGGAGGAGGCTCTTAGGTACAATTACATGCAGGCCTAGCCTCTCATTTTCAGCAACAGTCTTGCCAAGGGCAAGTCCCATAGTAGAGGGCTCAGCCCATCAAACCACCAGTCCCCTGTGTCTGTGAGCACGTCAGCAGCCATCGAGATGGGGAAGCCTAACATCTCTGCTTTCTCCACAAGTTTCTCAAGAGGGCTCTGCATAATTTTTTCATTGTTTTTTTAATTAACACTTTTTTAATTAACTATATGAAAAAAATAAAAAAAAACATGCAATAAAGAAACCTTTCAAACAAACCATAATAAGGGAGTAAGAAAAAGAAAAGTAAACAAAAATAACTACTCTACTTCCAACATATTTCTACTGTACCCCAAGAAAATAACCTAATATAGCAACATTCCTGTGAACTTGTTACTACCATACCCACCAGAAATTAACTAACTATAGTCATTCCTAAGCATTCCCGGAATGTTAAATTTACCCACAATAGCTTATCTGTTCTAATTGGGTTATCATTAACCTCTCATTAATTGCTCTCTATTGCTGGTTCCCCTACATTCTACATTAGAAACCATTTATTTTACACCTCAGGGCAGCCATTGGGATAGAGCCCAGTTGTTTAGCAACCTGATGTCTATCATGAGGCAGGAGAGAGTCAGTGTCATTGTGCTTGCACATTCCAAGCACCCACCAGAATTCTATGGTGCTTTGGAACCTGGGCTGTCTCTCTCTCCTCCACAGTTTCAAGCCCCAATGAGATTTCTTCCCTGAGGTTTCTTAACTTGGGATATCCTGCTGTACATTAGGCAAACCTGAGTACAGGGATTCCTTTTGGGAGTAATGGGAAAATTTAGAAACACTTGATGTGGTGTGTAGATGATTCTGCAAACAAGACTCAGCAGAGAAGCCTCTACTTGAAGTTGGATATGAGGGATGTGAAGATGTGTAACTGGAACTAGATGACAAGAGGATGAAACAGGAAACCTAGGACTGTGTAGCACTAAACAATACCCCAAGGAAGATACATGGACTGTAGGAAGAGTACTGCTTATAATATTAGAAATTTTAGTCAAATGCATTGATGATAACCCATAAATGCAAACTTGTGGAATGCACAAAGCAAAGTTTTCTGGTTTCTAACTTTCCTGAACTATGCCTTGCTTTAATATAAAGTGGTGATTTTGATACTTGTGTGTTGTTGAAGCTTATAGACAGTGTTTAAAATGATTTAAATACAATTAAGCAAACAAAAATTAAACTTATCATTTAAAAATAAATCACCACACGGACACAATAATTTTTTGCCAATACAGCCTAAAATTCATAAACTGAATTTCATCAGGAAGAACCTTTAAAAAAAATAGTTTGTGGAGTATTCTTTAAAAGGGTGGTTCAGCAGTTTTCTAATATGTCCAGATTAAAGAAATAATTGAGATATACTCAGATGAATAAGAATAAATATACCTGAAAAAGAAATGCAAAGTTTGATATGAGACTGGACACTCTTTGTTTTGTGCCTTTCTACATTTCTATCATTATTATTACTATTAACATTTTGCTTGTTTGATAGGACATGATTGGGTAATTCTTGGGGTTCAGTTCCTGGCCCCTAGGTGAGATATTTTTACTACAACAAGGTTAATTTGATGATTGTGGTAATGTCCTGTGAATACTTAAGAGACTGTCTCTGTTCTTAAGTGAAATACTACAAGAATAATTAAAGAAACTGACATTTTTAAAAGCATAAATTTAAAATTAAGAAAACCTTATTGTACATGGAATATGAAAGAATGTTTAATAAGTGATAAAATAAATTAAAGACAATTTACATGGGTTGGTTTTCCTCCTCATGAAGGTGCAGGGTCAGATCATGGTGAGATTACACTGACTTGTTTTCATGGGATATGAGAAGAATGGTCACAGTCAGTGCCAAATTGGCCTACTCCCTTCAGCTTCAGCACATTCAGGAATTGAGAGGTTGGGGATGTCTTCTTCATTAGCTAATGAACTTGCTAACAGAGCTGGAAGAAAATATGTGCCACATTTTTGGTTAACCACTCCCAATTCCAGCATCATGTAAAATGGGGACTTGGGGTTGGCATTCACAGTCACATGTGTATCATTCTAACTGACAGAGTCAGGGTACATTGGCTCCCAAGATAGGGATATCCCTCATGGCAATGATAATTCCTGGACCAAGGAACAAACAATATTCAGTGTACACCATCATGCATACCCTCCAGGAGTTTCCATTCCTGTCCCCATTCATGCCTCCAACACACTCAACAGAAAAATATTAGACTCTCCACAACTCATGTGTTCTCTTCTTCACAGGAACACTTTGTCACTCAGCATCGAGGCCCAGAATGAGACTTCTGACAAGCATAAATAGAGAAAGGAGTCCCACCAATAAGACAGCCATGAACCAATTCTCATGTCAGCTATAAACAGTGGATAGGGCAGACACCTCAAGTTGGTCCAAATTTACTTGACATAAAGTGGGTACACTGACTGCATATGGGCATGCTTCATGGTGGGCTCTGCTAAATGAGCACATGAGATGCTACACTACTTGCATTAGATCCAGTGGTAATTTCTGTGCCACTGGGAAAAATAGCACACCCAAGCTTGGCCAGAGGAACTTCTATAAATGTCCCTTTTCCATACACACAACTGTAATTTGCCCTTGGGCATTCCTATTTAGCTTCCTCCAGGGAGAATCAAAACCTCACCATCCATTGGTGCTGCAGGTGATCCTCATGGCTACAGAGTCATCATCATATACCTACAAAAAACTGCAGAGGCCACATCTCCACCATCCCCTGCATATTTGGGAATCCCATTATACTTTCAGACCACAGGGCAGCCATTGGGATAGAGCCTTGTTGCTTAGCAACCTGATGCCTAATGTGAGCTAGAAGAAGGACAGTGTAATTTGCATATGTGCATTCCAAGCACCTGCCAGAATTCTATGCTGCTTTGGATCCGGGGCTGACACTGTCTCCTCCACAGGTTCAAGCCCCAGTGAGATTTCTTCCCAGAGGTTTCTTACTTGGGGTATCCTGCTGTATATTAGGCCCACAAGGGTACAGGGATTCCCATTTGGAGTAATGGGAAAGATTCAGAAACACTTGATGTGGTATGTAGCTGATTGTGCATACAAGGCTCAGCAGAGAAGCCACTATTTGAAAGTGGATATGAGACATGTGAAGTTGTGTAACTGGAACTAGATGACAAGTGAGGGAAAAAGGAAACCTAGGACTGTGCAAGAATGAAAAATACCCCAAGGAAGTTACACAGACTGTATGAAGAGTACTGTTCAAAATATTAGAAATCTTTAATTACATGCCTTGAAGATTACCCATTAATCCAAATTTGTGCAATGCAGGGAGCAAAGATGTTATTTCAGTTTACCTGCTTTCCTGAAACTTTACTTTTCTTTATTATAAAGTAGTAATTTTGATACTTGCATGTTGTTGTAGCTTATAAATAATGTTTAAAATGAAATCAATACAATAAAAGAAATAAAATTAAACCTCATTTAAAAAAAATCACAATGAAGGTAAAATAATTTTCTGCCAATACAGCCTAAAATTCAAAAACTCAATTTTGTCAGGAAAAACCTCTGAAAATAAACACAATTTGAAATTATTCTTTAAAATGATGGTTCAGCAGTTTTCTAATATGTCCAGATGAAGGAAATAATTGAAATATATTCAGATGAAAGAAAATAAATATACCTGTATAAGAAATGCCACATTTTATATGAGACTGGACACTGTATATGTTTTGAACCTTTCTACATTTCTATCTTTATTATTACTATTAACATTTTGCTTGGTCAAAAGGACATGATTGGGTAATTAATGAGGTGGGGACCACGCCCCTTGAAGAGATACATTTACTACAATCAGGATAATTTAATGATTTTGGAATTATTTCTGTGAATACATAAGAGAATGTCTCTGTTCTTAAGTGAAATTCTGCAAGAATAATTTAAAAACTTCTGTTTTTTAAACATAAATTTAAAATTGTTAAAGAAACCTTATTAGAAAAGGAATATGATACAATGTTAAATTGGCAAAAAAAGAAATTAAATAAAGATAGTTCACATGTGTTGGTTTCCCTCCTCATGAAGGCACAGACTCAGATCAGGGTGAGATTACAGTGACCTGCTTTTAAGGGATATGAGAAAAATTGTCATTTTCAGTGCCACTTGGGCCTACTCCCATGGGCTTCAGCAAATTCAGGACTGGAGAAGTTGGTGAAGAGTTCTTCCATTGCTAATAAACTTCCTTCAGATCTGGAACAAAATATGTGCCACATTTGTGGTTAATCCCTCCCAACTACAGCACCATGTAAAAGGGGGACATGGGGTGGGCATTCTCAGTTACATGTGTACCATTCTAACTGACAGAGAGTGGGAATTTTGGCTCCAAGGACACGGATATCCCTTAGTGCAATGATAATTCCTGGACCAAGTAACAAACAATATTCAGTGTACACCATCATGCCTGCCTTTTGGGAGTCTCCATACTTGTCCCCAATCATGCCTCCAAACCACTCAACACAAGAAATATCGGCCTCTCCATGTATCATGTGTGCTCTTCATCACAGGACCACTTTGATTATCACTCAGCATTTAGGCCCAGATGGAAATTTCTGGCCATAAAAATAGGGCAAGAATTCCCACAACTAAGGCACCCAAGAGCCAATACTCATGTCAGCTTTAAACAGTGGACAGGGCAAACACCTCAAAGTTGTCCAAATTTCCCTGACTTAAAGAGGGTTCATTGACTACACATGGGCCTGATTCATGGTAGGCCATGATAAGTGAGCATATGGGAGGCTAAGCTGCTTGTCTTAGATCCAGTGATAATTTCTGTGCCATTGGAAATGAAAAAGCAGGCCCATGGTTGGCCAGGGTCACTTCATAAACGTTCCCCCTAAATCACACACAATTTGAATTTCCACTTGGGCATTCCTGTATTGCTTCCTCCAGGGAGGGTCAAACCCTCACCAACCATCTGTGCTGCAGGAGATCCTCAGTGCTGCAGAATCATCTTCATATACCTACAAAAGCTGCACAGGCCAGAACACCTCCAACATCACCTGCACACTTGGGAAGCCCATTTTATTTTAAGACCACAGGGCAGCTATTGTTATAGAACCCTGATGCTTAGCAACCTGATGCATATTGTGAGGTTGGAGAGGGCCAGTGTAATTTGCATATATACATTCCAAGCCCCCTCCACAATTCTATGCCACTTTGGAAGCTGGGCTGACACTGTCTCCTCCACATGTTTGAACCACAGTGAGATTTCTTCCAAGAGTTTTATTAACCTGAGATTTCATGCTGTATATTAGGCACACCAAGGTACAGGGATTCCTATTAGGAGTAATGGGAAAGATTTAGAAAAAGTTGGTGCAGTTTGTATCTGCTTGTGCACACAACACTCAGCAGAGAAGCCTCTATTTGAAAGTGGACATGAGGGATGTGAAGTCACGTAACTGGAACTAGATGACAAGGGGGGTAAAATAAACCTAGGACTGTGCATCAATAAACAATTTCCCAAGGAAGATACATGGACAGTATGAAGATTACTGTTTATAATATTAGAAATCATTAATCAAATGCCTTGAAGTTAACCCATTAATGCAAACTTGTGCAATGTGGGAAGCAAAGAAATTATTTCATGTTACTTGCTTTCCTGAAACTTTGCTTTGCTTTGTTATAAAGTGGTGATTTTGATACTTCTGTGTTGCAGCTTATAGATAATGTTTAAAATGAATTCAATAAAATAAAAAACAAAAGTTAAACTTCTCATTTAAAAAAAGTCACCATGAAGGCACCACAATTTTCTGCCAATACAGCCAAAATTCATAAACTGTATTTCATCAGGAAGAACCTCTGCAAAGAAACACACTTTGAGGAATATTCTTTAAAAGGATGGTCCAGCAGTTTTCTAATATGTCCAGATGAAGGAAATAATTGAGATATATTCATGTGAAAGAGAATAAATATACCTGCAAAAGAAATGTGATGTTTGATATGAGACTGGACACTATTTTTTTTGTGGCTTTCTACATTTCTATCATTATTATTACTATCAAAATTTTGCAGGGTTGAAAGGACATGATTGGGTAATTGTTAAGGGGGGACAAGGCCCCTAAATTAGATATTTGTACCACTACCAGGTTAATTTAATGATTGTGGTCATGTTCCTGAGAATACATAAGAGAATACCTCTGTTCTTATGTGAAATACTACAAGAATAATTAAATAAACTGACAATTTTTAACATAAATTTAAAATTCTTAGAAGAAAACATACTTGGAATATGAAACTATGTTAAATCCATGAAAAAAGAAATTAAGTAAAGACAGTTACATGTCTTGGTTTCCCTCCTTATAAAGGCACATGGTTAGATCATGGTGAGATAGCACTGACCTGCTTTCAAGGAATATGAGAAGAATGGTCAAAATCAGGGACACTTGAGCCTACCCACCTGGGCTACAGCAAATTTGAGAATGGAGAGGTCATGAAATTCTTCCTCCATTGCTAAGAAACTTCCTTCAGATCTTGAACAAAATATGTGACACATTTTTGGTTAATTCCTCCCAACTCCAGCACCATGTAAAAGGGGGCCATCAGGTGGGCATTCACAGTTAAATGTGTATCATTCTGTCTGTCAGAGCCAGGTAATGTTGGCTCCCAGGACAGGGGTATCCTTCAGTGCAACGATAATTCCTGGACCAAGGAACAAACAATATTCAGTGTACACCATCATGCCAGCCCTCTGGGAGTCTCCATCCCTGTCCCCAATCATGTCTCAAACCCACTCAACACATAAAAATATCAGCCTCTCCATGAATCATGTGTTCTCATCATCACAGGACCACCTTGACTGTCACTCAGAATTAAGCCCAGAATGAGATTTCTGGCAAGCATAAATAGACCAAGAAATCCCACTGCTAAGAGAGCCATGAGCCAATCCTCATGTCAGCTATAAACAGTAGACAGGGCAGACACTTCAAAATTGTCAAATTTTCTGACTTAAAGTAGTTTCATTGACTGAACATGCACATGCCTCATGGTAGGCACTGTGATGTGAGTACACAGGATGCTAAGCTGCTTGTCTTAGAACCAGCAGTGATTTTGTTGCCATTGGAAAATAAGGCAGGCCTAAGCTTGGACAAGGGCACTTCATTATGTTCCCCCTACCCCATGCCCAATTGGTATTTTCCCTTGAGCTTTCCTGTATAGCCTCCTCCAGGGAAAGTCAAACTCTTGCTGTCCAACCGGGCTGCAGTGATACTTGGGGCTGCAGATTAATCCTCCTATACCTTCAACAAACTGCACAGGCCACAACAACTCCACTATCACCTTCACACTTGGGGATCCCATTATATTTTCAGACCACAGGGCAGCCATTTGGATAGAGCCTATTGCTTAGCAACCTGATGTCTATTGTGAGATAGGAGAGGTTCAGCATAATTTGCATATGTGCATTCCAAGCACCTTGCAGAATTTGGTACCTGGGCTGACAGTGTCTCCTCCATAGGTTTGAGCCCCAGTGAGATTTATTCCCTGAGGTTTCTTAACTTGGGATTTCCTGCTGTATACTAGGCACACCAGGGTACAGGGGATTCCTATTTGGAGTCATGAAAATGATTCAGAAACAACTGATGTGGTGTGTAGTTGCTTATGCACACAAGGCTGAGCAGAGAAACCTCTATTTAAAGTGGATAAAAGGGATGTGAATTCATGTAACTGGAACTCGATGACAAGAGGGTGATAAGGGAAACCTAGGACTGTGCAGCAATAAACAATACCACAAGGAAGATACATGGACTTTAGGAAGAGTACTGTTTATAATAGTAGAAATCTTTAATCAAATACCTTGGATTGAACCCATTAATGCAAACTTGTGCAATGCACAA
This sequence comes from Choloepus didactylus, assembly GCF_015220235.1. Taxonomy (NCBI): domain Eukaryota; kingdom Metazoa; phylum Chordata; class Mammalia; order Pilosa; family Megalonychidae; genus Choloepus; species Choloepus didactylus. The sequence goes on from NW_023637615.1 coordinate 947,024, forward strand.
AGCAAAGAGGTTATTTCAGTTTACTTGCTTTTCTGAAACTTTGCTTTGCTTTATTATAAAGTGGTGATTTTTGACACTAGTGTGTCGTAGCTTATACGTAATGTTTAAAATGAATTCAATACAGTGAGTGAAACAAAAATTTAACTTCTCATTTAAAATAATCACCATGAGGGCACAATAACTTTCTGCCAATATAACCTACAATTCATAAACTCAATTTCATTGAGAAAAATACCTGAAAGAAACACAATTTAAGGTATATTCCTTAAAAGGATGTTTCAGCAGTTTTCTAATATGTCCAGATGAAGGAAATAATTGTGATATATTCAGATGAATGAGAATAAATATGCCTGTAAAAGAAATGCCATATTTGATATGAGGCCAGACACTATTTTTGTTTTGTGCCTTTCTACATTTCTATCATTATTATTACTATTAACTTTTTGCTTTGTTGCTAGGACCAATTGATTGGATAATTGATGAAGTGGGGACCAGGCCCCTAGATGAGATATTTTTACTACAACCAGGTTAATTTAATGATTGTAGTAATGTTCCTGTGAATACATAAGAAAATGATTCTATTTTTAAGTGAAATACTACAAGAATAATTAAAGAAACTGTCATTTAAAAAATAAATTTAAAATTTTTAAAGAAAACCTTATTATAGTAGTAATATGAAACAATGTTAAACTGGTGGAAAAATTTAATAAAGACAGCTCACATGTGTTGGTTTTGCTACACATGAAGGCACAGGGTCAGATCAGGATAAGATTACACTGTTCTGCTTTCAAGGGATATGAGAAGAATGGTCATAGTCAGTGCTAGTTGGGCTTACTCCCCTGGGATTCAGCAAATTCAGGAATGAAGAGGTTGGCAAAATCTTCTTCCTTTGCTAATAAACTTGCTTTCAGGTCTGGAACAAAATATCTGCCACATTTATGGTTAATCCCTCCCAACTCCAGCTCCATGTAAAAGGGGGACATGGGGTGTGCATTCACAGCTACATGTGTATCATTCTAACTGCCAGAGCCAGGGAATGTTGTCTCCCAGGACATGGATATCCCTCAGTGCAATGGATAATTTCTGGACCAAGGAACAAAAATTATTCAGTGTAAACCATCATGCCTGCCCTCTGGTAGTCTCCATACCTGTACCCAATCATGCCTCCAACCCACTCAACACAAGAAATATCAGGCTCAGGGAACCTAAGATTGTGGCTAGGTAAGATAGAGCATAAAAATACCTCCTTGAAAAATACTAGATAAAGACCAGAAAGTGACTGACAACACCACTTCCAGCATAGCACCAGCCAAACAAAGTCTGCTAAATCTACAGCAATGTCCATTTGGTGAAACCAGAGGTTTGCATTCTGAAACAAGTGAGTGAGGCAACTGAATGTACAGTGGCCATGCTGCAGTGTGGGGAAACAGTGGGGTGACATTTGAAGATGGACCAGTTATTTTAAAAAAGCCCAGGAGTGGCTGCTGTTATGATGGGGAGAGGGGCATAGTGAAGCATGGCAGGAGTCAGCTGGGCTAATGCCTTGGTGTCTGGCATTGAGGATACCCTTCCCACACCTGCTACGAATTGTCTCAAGACCAAGGGGATAAAGGGGAGCCAATAGGAGAGAAAACCACATTCCTTGCAGCCATCTCCCCAGTGGGCATGGGATGTTCCTGCCTGGGTCCAGACTCACAGGCAAGAGCCACACCAAGAAACCCAGTGTGATGGGGAGTCTTTCCCAAATCATGGCACACATGCAACAATATCAGCCATGGATAGTGGCCTTTGATGCACCCATGGCTGATTGTCCCAGAGCTGAGAGGGCAGATCTGTGCAAAAAGGGTAAGTTAACATGTCCCATTCAACCATCTTTGAAGTGGGCTGGGAGTGCCACTGCACCACCTGGCAATGCAGGACTTCTCTTTGGGGTTGGCATGCACTTGTGAAGTGGCATGGCCCTTACTCAGCAGAGGTTCTGGAAGAGCACAGCTGGGATGGGGGAACTCCTCAGAAAACCCAGGGACCCTATGTGAATACCAAGGACTTGTGGGTCAGCAGCACAATCTGTGGAAAGACTGAAATGAAGGCTTAGGCTCCTGCAACAGCCTTAAGTCTCTGGGAACACCTGTGAGTTTTAATTATTAAAGCTGCCTTGCCTCCCTAACCACTCAGACACATGCCCCACATTCACAGCAGATAACACCAAAAACACACCCAAACTTGATGCACAAATTGGGCCCCACAAGAATCAAACCCCCACACACCACAAAGACAAATTGTGGGAGAACTGTCTTGCGGGGAATAGGTGTCTCATGTATGCCATCTGCTGTTTAGTTAAAGTGTACACCACCAAGCTGCAGTTCTGACAAATTAGGGATCAAATAAAGCAAATGCCAAGAGGCCAAAAACAGAAAATCTTAAAGCATATGATAAAACCAGATGATATGGAGAACCCAAACCAAAACAACCAAATCGAAAGATCAGAAGACACACAGTACTTGGCACAATTAATCAAAATCTATAGACAGGCAACAAGAGTATGGCACAGGATATGAAGGACATGAAGAAGAGCATGGCACAGGATATAAAGAACATAAAGAAGACCCTAGAGAGCAAAAAAGAAGAAATTGCAAGAGTAAATAAAAAAATAGAAGATCTGATGGAAATTAAAGAAACTGTTGGCCAAATTAAAAAGACTCTGGATACTCATAATACAAGATTAGAGGAAGTTGAACAACAACTCAGCCCCCTTGAAGACCACAGAACAGAAATTGACAGAACAAAAGAAATAATGGGGAAAAAATTCAAAAAATTGAAATGGAACTCAGGGATATGATAGATAAAATGAAACATCCAAATTTATGACTCATTTGTGTCCCAGAAGGGGAAGAGAAGGGTAAAGGTCTAGAAAGAGCATTCAAAGAAATTGTTGGGGAAAACTTCCCAAACCTTCTACACAATATAAATACCCAAAGCATAAATGCCCAGTGAACTCCAAATAAAATAAATCCAAATAAACCCACTCCAAGACATATTCTGATCACACTGTCAAATACTGAAGAAAAGGAGCAAGTTCTTAAAGCAGAGAGAGGAAAGCAATTCACCACATACAAAGGAAACAACATGAGACTAAGTAATGACTACTCAGCAGCCACCATGGAGGTGAGAAGGCAGAGACATGACATATTTAAAATTCTGAGAGAGAAAAATTTCCAACCAAGAATTCTTCATCCAGCAAAACTCTCCTTCAAATTTGATGGAGAGCTTAAATTTTTCACAGACAAACAAATGCTGAGAGATTTTGCTAATAAAAGCCTTGCCCTACTTCAGATACTAAAGGGAGCCCTACAGACAGAGAAAAAAGCTGAGAGACTTCACCACCAGTAGATCAGTCCTATTAGAAATGCTAAAGGGAGTTGAGCAGGCTGAAGGGAGGGGACACTAAACAATTGACTGAAACTACATGAAGAAATAAAGGGTACAACAAAAGATCACATGGTAAATATAAATACTAATACTACAGTATTTTTGATTTGTAATTCCACTATTTACTTCCTACATGATCTAAAATACATAAACTGTAATGATAAATCAGTGGTTTTGGACTCAATGTAAAATATGCAATTTTTGACAAGAACTACATAAAGATGGGGGAATGAGGGAATACAGGAGCAAAGTTTATGTGTCATATTGAAGTTAAGTTGGTATCAAAGAAAAACAAGATTGTTATAGATTTAAGACATTAAATTTAAGCCCCATGGTAAACACAAAGAAAGTATCAGAGAACATGACCACAGAGATGAAAAGTAGAGTAGGGGTTCTGAGAAGTGGGGGAAGGGACAATGGGGAGTTAAGAAATGAGTGTAGGGTTGCTGTTTGGAGTGAAGGGAAACTTCTAGAAATGGATGGTGGGAAGGTGATAGCATTGCAACATTCTAAATGTGATTAATCCCACTAATGAAATGCTAGGGAGGGGGTGGAATGGGAAGATTGAGGCTGTATATATGTTTCCACAATTTAAAAAAAAGCGAGTCTAAATAGATGAAATTAAATACCAAAGATGATCCTGGGTTGGATCTGAGGATGGAGGAGAGGAGGCTCAAAGGGACACAGATAGGACATAAGGAAAAAAAAAGGAAATATAGAATGTAAGCTTTGTATCAATGTTGAATTTCTTGAACTTCTTAACTGCATTTAATGGGATTGCATAAAAGAATGTTCTCATCCATGGGAAAGGTATATGTGAATTATATTTTTTGTTCAAAGTTGTGTGCAGCTTGCTCTCATATGTTAAGAGGACAGAGCAATAGATGATAGGGAGGGAGGGAGAGAGGAAGAGAGGGAGGGAAAGAAAGAAATGGTGGTGTGACAGGATATTAAAAGTGGTGGATCAGGGTATCAGGGGAGTGGGGTTGGGGTATGCTGGAGTTCCATATATGTGGTTTGTACTCCTTTTGCTACTGTTCCTGTAAGTTTGAATTTAGCTCAAAATCAAATTTCTTAAAAAAAAAAAAAAAGAAATATCAGCCTCTCCATGTATCATGTGTTCTCTTCACCACAGGACAACCTTCAATGTCACTCACCATTTAGACCCAGAATGAGATTTCTAGCAAGCATAAATAGACCAAGAAATCCCACCACTAAGACAACCATGAGCCAATCCTCATGTCAGCTATAAACAGTGGACAGGGCAGACCCCTCAAAGTTGTCCAAATTTCCCTGACTTAGAGCAGGTTCATTGAGTGCACATGGGCATACCTCATGGTAGGTTCTGCTAAGTAAGTGCATGGGATGCTAAGCTGCTTGTCTTAGTCCAATGGTAATTTCTGTGCCATTGGAAAAAAAGGCAGGCCCATGCTTGGTCAGGGACACTGCATTGATTTTCCCCTACCACAAACCCAATTGGAATTTGCCCTTAGGCATCTGTAGAGCTTCCTCCAGGGAGAGTAAAACCCTCACCATCCTTCAAGGCTGCAGGGGATCCTCAGGGCTGCAGAATCATCCTCATGTACCTACAACCAACTGCACAGGCCACAACACCTCCACCATCACCAGCACACTTGGGGATCCCATTATATTTTCAGACCACAGGGCAGACATTGGGATAGAGCCCTGTTGCTTAGCAACCTGATGCTTATACTGAGGCAGGAAATGTTCAGCAAAATATGTGCATTGCATTCCAAGCACCTGCAAGACTTCTATGCCACTTCAGAACCTGGGCTGATGCTTTCTCCTCCACAGGTTCTAGCCCCAGTGAGATTTCTTCCCCAAAGTTTCTTAACTTGGGATTTCCTGCTGTATATTAGGCATTCCAGGTTCAGGGATTCCTATTTGGAGTAAAGGGAAAGATTCTGAAACAGTTGGTGTGGTGTGTAGCTGCTTGTGCACACAAGGCTCAGAAGAGAAACCTCTATTTGAAAGTAGATATGACGGATGTGAAGTCATGTAACTGTAACTAGATGACAAGAGGGGTAACAGGTAAATCAAGGCCTGTGCATCAATAAACAATACCCCAAGGTAGATTCATGGACTGTATGAAGAATACTGTTTATAATATTAGAAATCTTTAATTGAATGCCTTGCAGATAACCCATTAATGCAAACTTGTGCAATGCAGGAAGCAAAGAAGTTATTTCAGGTTACTTGCTTTCTTGAAACTTTGCTTTGCTTTATTATAAAGTGGTAATTCTTGATACCTGTGTGTTGTAAATTATAATGTTTAAATGAATTCAATACAATGAAAGAAACAAAAATTAAACTTATTTAAAAGAAAATCAGCATGAGGTCACAATAATTTTCTGCCAATACAGCCTAAAATTCATACGCACAATTTCATCAGGAAGAACCTCTGAAAAGAAACAATTTGAAGAATTTTCTTTAAATGGATGTTTCAGCAGTTTTCTAATATATCCAGATGAATGGAATAATTGAGATATATTAGAAGAAAGAGAATAAAGAGAATAAATATACCACTAAAGTGACCTTTGAAAAATGTAAAACAAATGGTTTGTAATATAGAATGCAGTGGAACTAGCAATAGGGAACAATTAAGGAAGGAGGAAAGTTAATCCAATAAGAACAGATAAGCTATCATGGGTAAATTTAAAGTTCTGGGAATGCCCAGGAATGACTATGGTCTGTTAATTTCTGATGGGTATAGTAGGAACAAGTTCACAGAAATGTTGCTATATTAGGTTACTTTCTTGAGGTAGAGTAGGAACATATTGGAAGTCAAGTAGTTAACTTAGGTTAGTTGTCTTTTTCTTACTCCCTTGTTATTGTCTGTTTGAAATATTCTTTTAGTTTATGTATTTTTAAAATTCTTAATTTTTTAATTTTTTATAGTTGATTTTAAAAAAGGAGTTAATTAAAAAAACACGGGATAAATTATGCAGACCCCCTTGAGTTGCTGGTGGAGAATGAAGGGGTATTGGCCTGCCCCACCTCAATGGTTGCTAATGTGCTCACAGACAGAGGGGACTGTGTTTGATGAGTTGAGCCCTCTACCACAGGACTTGCCCTTGGGAAGACTGTTGCTGCAAAGGAGAGGCTAGGCCTCCCTGTAATTGTGCCTAAGAGCCTCCTCCCGAATACCTCTTTGTTGCTCAGATGTGGCCCTCTCTCTCTAGCTAAGCCAACTTGGCAGGTGAAATCACTGACCTCCCCCCTACATGGGATCAGACCCCCAGGGGAGTGAATCTCCCTGGCAGTGTGGAATATGACACCCAGGTAGGAATGTTGACCTGGCATCATGGGATGGAGTATAACTTCTTGACAAAAAGGGGGAAATGAAAGGAAATGAAATGTTTCAGTGGTTGAGAGATTCCAAAAGAAGCTGAGAGGTCACTCTGGTGGACACATTACACACAATGTAAACAACGCATTTAATGTTTTAATGAATTGGGGCAGCTGGCAGTAGATACCCAAAACTATCAAACTACAAACCAGAACCCATGAGTCTTGAAGATGATTGCATAAAAATGTAGCTTATGGGAGGTGACAATGGGATTGGGAAAGCCATAAAGACCACACTCCCCTTTGTCTAGTTTATGGATGGATGTGTAGAAAAATGGGGGAAGGGAAAAAAACAAGAAAAGGTACCCAGTGTTCTTTTTACTTTAATTGCCCTTTTTCACTTTAATTATTATACTAATTGTTTTTTTTTTTGTTTTTTTTTGTTTTTTTGTATCTGGTAATGAAGGTGTCAGGGATTGATTCTGGTGATGAATTCACAACAATGTAATGGTACTGTGAGCAATCGAACATACAATTTGTTTTATATGACTGCATGTATGTGAATATATCTCAATAAAATGAATATAAAAAAATAAAAAAAAGAAATTCATCATGAGGGCACAAAAATTTTCTGCCAATACAGGCAAAAATACATAAACTCAATTTCATCAGGAAGAACCTCTGTAAAGAATCACAATTTGAGGTCTATTCTTTAAATGGATAGTTCAGCAGTTTACTATTATGTCCAGATGTGGACATAATTGACATATGTTCAAATGAATGAGAATAAATATACCTGTAACAGAAATGCCACGTTTGATATGAGAATGGACACTATTTTTGTTTGGTGCCTTTCTACATTTCTATCATTAATATTACAATTAATATTTATGTTGGTCGATAGGACATGATTGGGAAATTGATTAGGTGGGGACCAGGGCTCCAGATGAGATATTTGTACTACAGCCATGTTAATTCAATGATTCTTGTAATGTTCCTAAGAATACATAAGAGAATGCCTCTGTTATTAAGTGATATACTACAGGAATAATTAAATAATCTGAAATGTTTTTAAACATAAAATAAAATTTGTTAAAGGAAATCTTATTATATAATGAACATGAGACAATGTTAAAAAGGTGAAAAGAAAAATAAATAAATACAGATCACATGTGTTGGTTTCCCTCCTCATGAAGGCACAGGGTAAGATCATGGTGAGTTTGACTGACTTGCTTTTATGGGATATGAGCGGAGTGGTCACAGTAAGTGCCACTTGGGAGTACTCTTCTGGGCTTCCACAAATTTGGGAATGGAGAGATCAGGGAAGTCTTCTTCCATTGCTAATAAACTTCCTTCAGATCTGGAGAAAAATGTGACACATTTGTGGTTAATCTCTCCTAAGCCCAGCAACATGTAAAATGGTGACTGGTGGTGGGCATTCACTGTTACACGTGTATCCTTTTAAATGACAGAGCCAAGAATGTTGTCTCCCAGGACAGGGATATCCCTCATTGTGATGATAATTCCTGGACCAAGGAACAAACAGTATTCAGGGTACAACACCATGCCTGCCCTCTGAGAGTCTCCATCTCTATCTCCAGTCATGCTTCCAACCCATTCACACAAAAAATATAAGTCTTTACATGAATCATGTGTTCCCTTCATCACAGGACCACATTGAATGTCACTCAGCATTTAGGCCCAGAATAAGATTTCTGGCAAGCATAAATAGACCAAGAAATCCCACCACTAAGACAGCCATGAGCCAATCCTCATGTCAGCTATAAACAGTGGACAGGGCAGACACTTCAATGTTGTCCAAATTTCCCTGACTTAAAGTGGGATCATTGAAGGCACATGGGCTTGCCTCATGTTAGGCTCTGCTAAGTGAGTACATGGGATGCTAAGCTGCTTCTCTTAGATATAGTGGGTATTTTGGTGCCAATGGAAGAAAACAGCCAGGCCCATGCTAAGCTGCTTCTCTTAGATATAGTGGGTATTTTGGTGCCAATGGAAGAAAACAGCCAGGCCCAAGCTTGGACAGGGGCAATTCATTAAAGTTCCCCCTACCTCACACCCAATTGGAATTTGTCCTTGGGCATTCCCCTATAGCTTCCTCCAGGAAGAGTCAAAACCTCACCATATGTTAGTGCTTCAGGTGGCACTCAGGGTTGTAGAACCATCCTCTTAAACCTAAAACAAACTGCACAGGCCACAACACCTCCACCATCACCTGCACACATGGGGATCCCATTATATTTTCAGACCAAAGGGCAGTCATTGGGATAGAGCCCTGTTGCTTAGCAACCTGATGCCTATTGTGAGGTAGGAGAGCATCAGCACAATTTCCATATGTGCATTCCAAACACCGCCCAAAATTCCATGCTGCTTTGGAACCTAGGCTGACACTCTCTCCTCCACAGGTTCAAGCCCCAGTGAGATTTCTTCCCTGAGGTTTCTTAACTTGGGATTTCATGCTGTATATTAGGCACAGCAGGGTACAGGGGACTCCTAATTGGAGTAATGGGAAAGATTCAGAAAAACTTGATGTGGTGTGTAACTGCTTGTGCCCACAAGGCTCAGCAAAGAAGCCTCTACTTGAAAGTGGATATGAGGGATGTGAAGTCATGTAACTGGAACTAGATGACAAGAGGGGGGAAAAGGAAACCAAGGACTGTGCAGCAATAAAAAATACCTCAAGGAAGATACATGGCCAGTATGAAGACTACTGTTTATAATATTAGAAATCTTTAATCAAATGCTTTGTATTTGACCCATTAATGCAAACTTGTGCAATGCATGAAGCAAAGAAGTTATTTCAGGTTACTTAATTTCAAGAAACTTTGCTTTGCTTTATTATAAAGTGGTGATTTGTGATACTTGTGTGTTGTTGTACCTTATAGATAATGTTTAAATGAATTCAATACAATGAAAGAAATAAAAATTAAACTTCTCATTTAAAAATAATCACATGAAGTCACAATAATTTTTGATCAGTACAAACTAAAATTCCTGAACTCAATTTCATTGGGAAAAACCCCTAAAAGAGACACAATATCAGGTATATTATTTAAAAGGATGTTTCATTACTTTTCTAGTATTTACAGATGAGGGAAATAGTTCAGATATATTCAAATGAAAGAGAATAAATATACCTGAAAAAGAAATGTCATGTTTGATATGAGAGAGGACACTATTTTTGTTTTGTGCCTTTCTACATTTCTGTCATTATTATTGCTATTAACATTTTGCTTGGTTAATAGGACATGACTGGGTAAATGCTGAGGTGGGGCAGACCCTTAGATGAGATATTTATACCACAGCCAGGTTAATTTAATGATGGTTGTAATGTTCAATGAGAATACATAAGGGAATGCCTCTGTTCTTAAGTGAAATACTACAGGGATAATTAGGGAAACTGACAATTTTTAAACATAAATTTAAAATTGTTAAAGAAAACCTTATTATACAAGGAATATGAAACAATGTTAAATCAGTGAAAAAAAAATTAAACAAAGGCAATTCACATGTGTTGGTATCCCTCCACTTGGAGGCACAGGGTAAGATCAGGGTGAGATTGCACTGACCCGCTTTCATGGGATATGAGAAGAATGGTCAGAGTAAGTGCCAAATTGGCTTACTCACCTGGGCTTCAGCAAATTTGGGAATGGAGAGTTCAAGGAAGTTTGCTTGCTTTGAGATCTGGAACAAAATATGTGCCACATTTGTGGTTAATCCCTCCCAACCCCAGCACCATGCATAATGGGGACATGGGGTGTGCATTCACAGTTACATAAGTATCATTCTAACTGACAAAACCAGGAAATGTTGGCTCACAGGACAGGGATATCTCTCAGTGCAAAGATAATTCCTGGACCAAGGAACAAACAATATTCAGTGTACACCATCATGTCTGCCCTCTGGGATTCTCCACACCTGTCCCCAATCATGCCTCCAACCCTCTCAAAAAATGAAATATCAGCTTCTCCATGTATCATGTGTTTTCTTCATCACAGGACCACCTTGACTGTCACTTAGCATTTAGGTCCAGAATGAGATTTCTGGCAATCATATACAGAGCAAGAAATGCCACCACTAAGCCATGAGCCAATCCTCATGTCAGCTATAAACAGTGGATGGGGCAGGCACCTCAAAGTTATCAAAATTTCCCTGACTTAAACTGGGTTCATTGACTGAACATGGGCATGCCATATGGTTGGCTCTGCTAAGTGAGCACACGGGATGCTAAGCTGCTTGTCTTAGATCCAGTGGTAATTTCTATGCCATTGGAAATAAAAGGCAGGTCCATTCATGGCCAGGGGGACTTAATTAAATTTCCCCCTACTGCACACCCAATTGGAAACTGCCCTTGGACATTCCTGTATAGCTTCCTCCAGTGAGACTCAAACATTTGCTACCTTCAGGGCTGCAGGTGATCCTCCAGGCTGCAGGATAATCCTCATATACCTACAACACACCACACAGGCCACAACACCTCCACCATCACCTGCACACGTGGGGAACCCATTTTATTTTAAGACCACAGAACAGCTATTGGGATAGAGCCCTGTTGTTTAGTAAACTAATACCTATTGTGAGGTAGATGTTCAGCATAATTTGCACATGTGATTTCCAAGCATCTGCCAGAATTCTATGCTGCTTTTTTTAAATTTTTTTATTTTTTTTTTATTTTTTAATGCAATTTTATTGAGATATAATCATATAACATGCAATCATTAAAAGTGTACAATCAGTTCTTCACAGTATCATCATACAGTTGTGCTTTCATCACCACAATCAAACTTTGAACATTTTCATTACTCCAAAGAATAAAATAAAAATTACAATAAAAAAGAATATCTAAAACATTCCATTCCCCTCCTCCCCCCATTGTTCATTTACTTTTTTAATAAGATTTGTTCACACACCATACAATCATCCAAAAATATACAATCAGTTGATGACATTACCATCATATAGTTTTTCATTGATCACCCCCATTTATTTTTTTATTATTCATTTTATTGAGATATATTCACATACCACACAGTCATATAAAACAAATCATACATTTGATTGTTCACAGTACCATTACATAGTTGTACATTCATTATCAAAATCAATCCCCAACACCCTCATTACCACACACAAAAATAACCAGAATGATAATTAAAGTGAAAAGGAGCAACTAAATAAAAAAGAACACTGGGCACCCTTGTCTGTTTGTTTGTTTGTTTCCTTCCCCCACCTGTCCACTGATCCATCCACAAACTAGACAAATGGGAATGTGATCCCTATGCCCCCCCCCCTCAATCCCACTGTTCCCCCTCATAAGCCACATTTTTATACAATTGTCTTCAAGATTCATGGGTTCTGGGCTGTAGTTTGATAGTTTCAGGTATCCACCACCAGCTACCCCAATTCATTAGACCTTAAAAAAGGTTGTCTATATTGTGCATAAGAGTGGCCACCAGAGTGACCTCTTGGCTCCTTTTGGAATCTCTCTGCCACTGAAGCTTATTTCATTTTCTTTCACATCCCTCTTTTGGTCAAGATGTTCTCCTTCCCATGATGCCAGGTCTACATTCCTCCCCAGGAGTCATATTCCACATTGCCAGGAAGATTCACTCCCCTGGGTGTCTGATCCCACATAGCGGGGAGGGCAGTGATTTCACCTCTCAAGTTCCCTTAGCTAGAGAGAAAGGGCCACATCTGAGCAACAACGAGGCATTCGGGAGGGGGCACTTAGGCACAAGTATAGGGAGGCCTAGCATCTCCATTGTAGCAACAGTCTTCCCAAGGGTAAATTCCGTGGTAGAGGGCTCAATCCATCAAACCACCAGTCCCCTATGTCTGTGGGCATGTTAGCAACCATCGAGGTAGGGCAGGCCAATACCCCTGCGTTCTCCACCAGCTCCTCAAGGGGACTCTGCATAATTTTTTCCTTGTTTTTCTTTTTACTTTCTTTTTCTAAATCAACTGTATGAAAAATAAAAAAATAAAAAATAAAAAACATACAATAAAAGGACATTTCAAAGAGAACATAACAAGGGAGTAAGAAAAAGACAACTAACCTAAGATAATTACTTTATTTCCAATGTTTTCTTACTCTACCCCAAGAAAGTAACCTAATATAGCAACATTTCTGTGAACTTGGTCCTACTATACCCATAAGAAATTAACAGACCATAGTCATTCCTGGGCAATCCCAGAACATTAAATTTATCCATGATAGCTTATCTGTTCTTCGATTATTGTTCCCCCTTCCTTAATTGCTCTCTATCATTTGTTCCCCTACATTCTACATTATAAATGATTTGTTTTACATTTTTCAAAGTTCACATTAGTGATGGCATATAATATTTGTCTTTTTGTGCCTGGCTTATTTCGCTCAGCATTATGTCTTCAAGGTTCACCCATGTTGTCATGTTTCACGACATGGTTCCTTCTTACTGCCGTGTAGTATTCCATTGTGTGTATATACCACATTTTATTTATCCACTCATCTGTTAAAGGATATTTGGGTTGTTTCCATCTCTTGGCAGCTGTGAATAATGCTGCTATGAACATTGGCATGCAGATATCTGTTCATGTCAGTGCTTTCTGATCTTCCGGGTATATATTGAGAAGTGCAATCCCTGGATCAAAGGGTATCTCTATATCTAGTTTTCTAAGGAACTACCAGACTGACTTCCACAGTGGCTGAACCGCTATACAGTCCCACCAGCAATGAATAAGATTTCCAATTTCTCCACATCCCCTCCTGCATTTGTAGTTTCCTGTTTGTTTAATGGCAGCCATTCTAATTAGTGTGAGATGTTATCACATTGTGGTCATAATTTGCATCTCTCTAACAGCTAGTGAAGCTGAACATATTTTCATTTCTTTCTTGGCCATTTGTATTTCCTCTTCAGAGAACTGTCTTTTTATATCTTTTGCCCATTTTATAACTGACCTGTCTGTACTATTGTTACTGAGTTGTAGGATTTCTTTATATATGCAAGATATCAGTCTTTTGTCAGATACATGGTTTCCAAAAATTTTTTCCCATTGAGTTGGCTGCCTCTTTACCTTTTTGAGAAATTCCTTTGAGGTACAGAAACATCTAAGCTTGAGGAGTTCCCATTTATCTATTTTTTCTTTTGTTGCTTGTGCTTTCGGTTTAAAGTCTAGGAAGTGGCCACCTAACACAAGGTCTTGAAGATGTTTTTCTACATTATATTCTAGAAGTTTTATGGTACTTTCTTTTATATTGAGATCTTTGGTCCATTTTGAGTTAATTTTTGTGTAGGGTGTGAGGTAGGGGTCCTCTTTCATTCTTTTGGATATGGATATCCAACTCTCCCAACCCCATTTGTTGAAAAGACCTTTATGACCCAGTTCAGTGACTTTGGGGGCCTTATCAAAGATCAGTCAGCCATAGATCTGGGGGTATATCTCCAAATGCTCAATTCAATTCCATTGATCTATATGTCTATCTTTGTGCCAGTACCATGCTGTTTTGACAAGTGTGGCTTTATAATAAGCTTCAAAGTCAGGGAGTGTAAGTCCTCCCACTTCGTTTTTCTTTTTTAGAGTGTCTTTAGCAATTTGAGGCATTTTTCCTTTCAAAATAAATTTGATAACTAGCTTTTCCAAGTCTGCAAAGTACGTTGATGGAATTTTGATTGGGATTGCATTGAATCTGCAGATGAGTTTGGGTAGAATTGACATCTTAGTGACATTTAGCCTTCCTATCCATGAACATGGACTATTTTTCCATCTTTTAAGGTCCCCCTCTATTTCTTTTAATAGAGTTATGTAGTTTTATTTTTATAGATCTTTTACATCTCTGGTTAAGTTTATTCTTAGGTACTTGATTTTTTTAGTTGCTATTGAGAATGGTATCTTTTTCTTGAGTGTCTCTTCAGTTTGTTCATTTCTAGCATATAGAAACATTACTGACTTATGCTCATTAATCTTCTATCCTGCTACTTTGCTAAATTTGTTTATTAGTTCTAGTAGCTGTATCATTGATTTCTCAGGGTTTTCCAGATATAAGATCATATCATCTGCAAACAATGACAGTTTTACTTCTTCCTTTCCAATTTGGATGCCTTTTATTTCTTTGTCTTGCCAGATTGCTCTGGCTAGCACTTCTAGCACAATATTGAATAACAGTGGTGATAGCGGGCATCCTTGTCTTGTTCCTGATCTTAGGGGGAAGGCTTTCAGTCTCTCACCATTGAGTACTGTGCTGGCTGTGGGTTTTTCATTTATGCTCTTTATCATATTGAGGAAGTTTCCTTCAATTCCTTCCTTTTGAAGTGTTTTTATCAAAAATCGATGTTAGATTTTGTCAAAGGCTGTTTCAGCATCTATTGAGATGATCATTTGATTTTTCCCTTTTGATTTCTTAATGTGTTCTAATACATTGATTGATTTTCTTATGTTGATCCATCCTTGCATGCCTGGAATGAACCCCACTTGGTCATGGTGTATGATTTTTTAATGTGTATTTGAATTCGATTTGCAAGTATTTTGTTGAGGATTTTTGCATCTGTATTCATTAGGGAGATTGGTTGGTAGTTTTCCTTTTTTGTAGCATCTTTGCCTGGTTTTGGTATTAGATTGATGTTAGCTTCATAAAATAAGTTAGGTAGTGTTCCATTTTCTTCAATGTTTTGAAAGAGTTTAAGTAAGATTGGTGTCAATTCTTTTTGGAAAGCTTGGTAGAATTCCCCTGTGAAGCCATCTGGCCCTGGGCATTTATTTGTGGGAAGCTTTTTGATGACTGATTTGATCTCTTTGATTGTGATTGGTTGGTTGAGGTCTTCTGTTTCTTCTCCTATCAGTCTACGTTATTCTTATGTTTCCAGGAAATTGTCCATTTCCTCTACATTATCTAGTTTGTTTCCATACAGTTGTTCATAGTACCCTCTTATAATTTTTTTTTTAATTTCCTCAGGATCTGCAGTAATGTCACCTTTCTCATTCATTATTTTGTTTATATGGGTCTTCTCTCCATCTGATTTTGTCAGTCTGGCTAGGGGCTTGTCAATCTTGTTGATCTTCTCAAAGAACCAACTTTTGGTGTTATTTATCCTACTGTTTTTTTTTTGTTCTCTGTCATTTATTTCATCTTTAATCCTTGATATTTCTTTTCTTCTACTTGGTTTAGGATTGGTTTGCTGTTCATTTTCTAGCTTTCTCAGTTGATCCATTAGTTCTTTGATTTTGGCTCTTTCTTCCTTTTTAATATATGCATTTAGTGCTGTAAATTTCCCCCTCAGTACGACTTTTGCTGCATCCCATAGGTTTTGGAATGTTGTGTTCTCATTTTCATTCATCTCTATATATTTAGCAATTTTTCTTGCTATTTCTTCTTTAACCCACTGATTGTTTAGGAGTGTGTTGTTTAACCTCCAGGTATTTGTGAATTTTCTAAGTCTGATGGTTATTGACTTCTAATAGTATTCCATTGTGGTCAGAGAATGTGCTTTGAATAATTTCAAACTTTTTAAATTTATTGAGCCTTGTTTTATGTCCTAGCATATGATCTATTCTGGAGAAAGTCCCGTGAGCACTAGAGAAGTGTGTGTATACTGGTGATTTGAGATGTAATGTTCTATATATGTCTGTTAAATCCAATTCATTTATCAGATTGTTTAGGTTTTCAATTTCCTTATTGGTCTTCTGTCTGGTTGATCTATCTATAGGAGAGAGTGATGTGTTGAAGTCTCCCACAATTATTGTGGAAACATCAATTGCTTCCTTTAGTTTTGCCAGTGTTTCTCAAATGTATTTTGTGGCACCTTGATTGAGTGCATAAACATTTATGACTGTTATTTCTTCTTGTTGAATTGCCCCTTTTATTAGTATGTAGTGGCCTTCTTTGTCTCTCAAAACATCCCTGCATTTAAAGTCTATTTTATCTGAGATTAATATTGCTACACCTGCTTTCTTTTGGCTGTAGCTGGCATGAAATATTTTTTTCCAGCCTTTCACTTTCAATTTCTTTGTGTCCCTGTGTCTAAGATGAGTCTCCTGTATGCAGCATATTGATGGTTCATTTTTTTTATCCATTCTCCAAATCTTTACCTTTTAATTGGTGAGTTTAATCCACTTACATTCAACATTATAACCGTGAAGGCTTTTCTTGAATCAGCCATTTATCCTTTGTTTTATGTTTGTTGTATATGTTTTTCCCTCTCTCTATTAATATCCTTTAATGTACCCATACCAATTCTCTTTAGTACTGAACCTTTCTCCATGTCTCTCTCTCCTTTCTTTGTTTCTCTGTCTATAGGGCTCCTTTTAGTATCTCCAGTAGGGCAGGTCTCTTGTTAGCAAATTCTCTCAGCATTGGTTTTTCTGTGAAAAATTTAAGCTCTCCACCAAATTTGAAGGAGAGCTTTGCTGGATAAAGTATTCTTGGTTGGAAATTTTTCTCACTCAGAATTTTAAATATGTCACACCACTGCCTTCTCGCCTCCATGGTGGCTGCTGAGTAGTCACTACTTAGTCTTATGCTGTTTCCTTTGTATGTGGTGAATTGCTTTTCTCTTGCTGCTTTCAGAACTTGCTCCTTCTCTTCCATATTTGACAGTGTGATCGGAATATGTCTCAGAGTGGATTTATGTGGATTTATTCTCTTTGGAGTTTGCTGGCCATTTATGATTTGTTCATTTATTGTGTTTAGAAGATTTGGGAAGTTTTCCCCAACAATTTCTTTGAATACTCTTCCTAGACCTTTACACTTTTCTTCTCCTTCTGGAACACCAATGAGTCTTATATTTGGATATTTATATTATCTATTATATCCCTGAGGTCCATTTCAATTTTTTCAATTTTTTCCCCATTCTTTCTGTTGTGCTTTCATTTTCCATTCTGTCATCTTCCAGTTCACTGATTCATTGTTCAACTTCCTCTAGTCTTGTACTATGAGTACCCAGAATCTTTTTAATTTGGTCAAAAGTTTCTTTAGTTTCCATAAGATCATCTATTTTTTTATTTAGTCTTACAATGTCTTCTTTACACTCTTCTAGGGTCTTTTTGATGTCCTTTATATCCTGTTCCATGCTCTTTTTGATGTCCTTTATATCCCATGCCATGGTCTCTTCGTTCATCTTTAGTTCTTTAATTAGTTTCTCTATGTACTGTATTTCTTCTGATCTTTTGATTTTGGTGCTTGGGCTTGGGTTATCCATATCATCTGTTTTTTTCATATGCTTTAAAATTTTCTGTTGCTTTTGACCTCTTGGCATTTGCTTAACTTGATAGGGTTCTTTTAGGATGTGTAGACCAATTGAAATCCTTATCTCTAATTTGTCAGGTCTACAGCTTTGTGGAATACACTTTCAGTGACTTACCAGCAGGTGGTGTCCATGAGCCACCTGTTCCCCTCAAGCCAGTTCTCCCCCGCTTTGCCTCTGTGGTGAGTGGGGGAGTAAGTCTTGTGGGGTCCAGTTGGTGTACCAAGCTTGTGTGTGTAGTTGGTGTTGCCCACCCTGTATAAGGGGCGTGTGTCTGGGAGGTCAGGGAGGGGAGCAGCTCTAACAACAACACCAGGGATGGTGTTCCTGGAGTTTTAAAGCTGCTGCAATAGTGTAATCCTTCAGTTCAGTCCTGCCACAGTTTGTCTCTGCCACTGACCCACAAATCCTTGGTTTTAGCATGTGGCCCCTAAGACTTGTGAATGGGTCCCTCTTCCAGGCCTTGCACCCCCTGGTTCTCTGTTGAGGGATGACTGTGCTATGTCACAGGTGAGTGCCATCCCCCAGGGTGGTTCTGGGCTGCTGGTCTGTGTAGGGAGGCTCCCAGTCTGCTGAAATGATGTCTGAATGGGGCTTGTTAATTCCCACTGCTCCACCTTCCCAAGTCTGGGACAACCAGCTGAGGGTTCAGGGAAGGCTAATGTCCACACCCAATTTTGTGGTGTATGCATGTTATTGTAAGCACTTCCATCACATTCGGTTGTCTGTGGCAGCTCTGGGCTATGGGGCCAGTGATGGGCAGGAGTGTCTCCTGTCCACCAGGATGATGGCTGTGAGAGGATGTCCCCCTTTCCTTGGGAAGTTGTGGTGTTTAGTGAATTTTCTCAGCCACTGGATTATTGCCTTTTGTCTCAGAGCCTTCAGTTCTGCTCTTGTCTTGACCTGCCCAAATTGCATGTCTTTGAGGCTTTCTGTACTGGGCTTCTTAGAGTAATTGTTTTAGAAAATGAAAAAAAGATTTAAAAAAAAAAGGGCCCTCCAGGCAGATCTAATATGTTATTGAAATGCTAAGAGACAAAGCAATTAGGGCTATTAAGGAAAGATCCAGGGGGCAGAGAGATCAGTTTTTCTTCGGGTTTTGCAAATGAGCCTGCAGGCCTGAGCTCTGCCCTTCCCCTTTCTATGTTCACCAGAACGGCAGAAAGAATCCACTTTTATTTTTGAGTTCTTCTTGCTGTTTCTGCTATGTCTACCTCCTCTCTGCTCGGCTGGCTGCTCTCAGATTCTCTGGTGTCTGGTCTCAATCTATCTATGGTTGGAGTTTGAATCAGTAGAATGAGTTTCTGATAAGAGCTGCCATTGCAGTTCTCCCTTCTCCTTCCCAGTACTGATGGCCCCTCCTCCCATGGGATTGAGCCTGGCAGGGAGGGGTGCTGGTCCCCTGGCTGCAAAATCTTACAGATTTCACTGATCTCAGCAGTTCCATGTTTTCATGAGTGTTGTATGAGGTATGCCCAAAGTCAGATTGCTCTGTGGTGTCCAGTCCATGCAGTTCCTGGCTTTATACCTACTTCCCTGGAGGAGTAACTAAAACATACACCTCACCAATACACCATCTTGCCCTGCCTCTCTATGCTGCTTTTTAACCTCTACTTGTAATGTGTCCCCCACAGATTCAAGCCCCAGTGAGAATTCTTCTCTTAGGTTTCTTAACTTCGGATTTCCTGCTGTGTATTAGGCACACCAGGTTTCAGGGTTCCTATTTGGAGTAAAGGGAAAGATTCAGACACAGTTGGTGTGGTTTGTAGCTCTGCACACAAGGCTCAACATAGAAGCCTCTATTTGAAAGTGGATATGAGGGATGTGAAGTCGTGTAACTAGAACTAGATGACAAGAGGGGGAAAAGAAAATCTAAGACTCTGCAGCAATAAATAATTCCCCTTTGTTTGAAAGGACTGTATGAAAGTACTGTTTATAATATTAGGAATCTTTATCAAATGCTTTGAATTTAACCCATCAATGCAAACTTCTGCAATGTGGGAAGCAAAGGAGTTATTTCAGGTTACTCTCTTTCCTGACAGTTTGATTTGCTTTATTATAAAGTGGTGATTTGATACTTGTGTGTTGTTGTACCTTACAGATAATGTTTAAAATGAATTCAGTACAATGGAAGAAACAAAAATTTAACTTCTCATTTAAAAATAATCATCATGAGAGCACAATAATTTTCTGAGAGTACAACCCAAATTTCATAAACTCAATTTTATCAGGAAAACCCCTAACAGACACGAGGTATATTCTTTAAAAGGATGTTTCAGTTTTCTAATATGTGCAGATGAAGGAAATAATTGAGATATATTCAGATGAAAGAGAATAAACATACATGTAAAAGAAATGCCACATTTAATATAAGACAGGACACTATTTTTGTTTTGTGCCTTTCTACATTTCTATCATTATTATTACTATTTACATTTCACTTGGTCAATAGGATAAAAACTGGTAATTGATGAAGTTGAATCCAGGACCAAAGATGAGATATTTTTACTAAAAACAGGTTAATTTAAAGGTTGTGGTAATTTTCCTATGAATAGATAAGAAAGTGCCTCTGTTTTTAAGTGAAATACTACAGGAATAATTAAAGAATCTGTCATTTTTTAAACATAAAATTAAAAATTGTTATAGAAAAATTTATTACACAAGTATTAAGAAACAACTTTAAATTGGTGAAAAGGGAAATTAAATAAAGACAGTTCACAAGTTTTGGTTTCCCTCCTCATGAAGGCACAGGGTCAGATCATGGTGAGATTAGACTGATCTGCTTTCAAGGGATATGAAAAGAATGGTTACAGTCAATGCAATTTGGGCCCACCCCCTGGTCTTCAGCAAGTTTGGAAATGAAGAGGTCAGGGAAGTCTTCTTCCTTTGCTAATAAACTTACCTTCATATCTGGAAACAACTATGTGCCACATTTGTGGTTAATCCTTCTCAACTCCAGGACCATGCTAAATGGGAACATGGAGTGGGCATTCACAGTTACATGTGTATCATTCTAACTGACAGAGCCAGGGAATGTTGGCTCTCAGGATAGGGATATCCCTCAGTTCAATGTTAATTGCTGGTCCAAGGAAAAAACAGTATTCAGTGTTCATCATCATGCCTGCCCTCTGGGAATCTCCATACCTGTCCCCAATTATGCCTCCAACTCAATCAACAAAAGAAATATCAGCTTCTCCATGTGTTGTTGCTTTTCTTCATCACAGGACCACTTTTACTGTCACTCAGCATTTAGGCCCAGAAAGAGATTTCTGGTCATTATAAATACAGCAAGAAATCCCTCCATTAAGACAGCCATGAGCAAATCCTCATGTCTGCTATAAACAGAGGACAGGGGAGACATCACAAAGTTGTCCAGATTTTCCTGAGTAAATTGGGTTCATTGACTGCACATGGGCATGCCTCAAGGTAGGCTCTGCTAAGTGAGCACACGGGATGCTAAGCTGCATGTCTTAGATACAGCAGTTATTTCTGTGCTATTGGAAAAAAAAGGCAAGCCCAAGCTTCAACAGGGGCACTCCATAAATTTCCCATTACCTCACACCCAATTGGAATTTGCCCCTGGGCATTCCTGTATACCATCCTCCATGGAGAGTCAAACCCACACCATACATTGGTGCTGCAGGTGATCCTCAGGGCTGCAGAATCATCCTCACATACCTACAAACAACTGCAGAGTCCACAACACCTCCACAATCACTTGCAAACTTGGGGATCCCATTATATTTCCAGACCACAGGGCAGCCACTGGGATAGAGAACTGTTGCTTAACAATCTGATGCCTATTGTGATGTAGGAGAAGTTTGGCATAATTTCTACATGCACATTCCAAGCATGTGCCAGAATTATATACTGATTTGGAACCTGGGCTGTCACTGTCTCCTCCACAGGTTTGAGCCCAGTGAGATTTCTTCCCTTAGGTTTCATAACTTGGGATTTCATGCTGTATATTACACACACCAGGGTTCAAGGATTCCTAATTGCAGTGAATGGAAAGATTCAGAAACAGTTGGAGTAGTGTGTAGCTGCTTGTACACACAAGGTTCAGCAGAGCAGCCTCTATGTGAAAGTGGATATGAGGAATGTGAAGTCATGTAACTGTTAACTAGATGACAAGAGTGGGAAAAAGTAAACCTCAGTTTGTGCAGCAACAAACAATACCCATGGAAGATACATGGGCACTATGAAGATTACTGCTCATAATATTAGAAACTTTAATGAAATGTCTTGAATTTAACCCATTAATGCAAATCTGTGCAATGTGGAAGTGAAGATGTTATTTCAGGTTACTTGCTTTCCTGAAACTTTGCTTCACTGTATTATAAAGTGATTTTTGATACCTGTGTGTTGTTGTAGCTTATAGATAATGTTTAAAATGAATTCAATACAATGAAAAAAACAGAAATTAAACTTATTATTTAAAAGAAAATTACTATGAGGGCACAATAATTTTCTGCCAGTACAGCCTAAAATTCATAAACTCAATTTCATCAGGAAGAACTTCTTAAAAGGAACACATTTTGAGGAATATTCTTTAAATGGATGGTTCAGTAGTTTTCTAATATGTCCAGATGAAGGAAATAATTGAGATATATTCAGATGAAAGAGAATTAATATACTTGTAAAAGAAATGCCACATTTTTTATGAGACTGGACAGTATTTTTGTTGTGTACCTTTCTAAATTTCTATCATTATTATTATTATTATTAACATTTTGCTTCATCAATAGGACATGGTTGGGTGATAGTTGATGTGTGGCCAGGTCCCTAGATGAGATATTTGTACAACAACAAGGTTAATTTATTGATTGTTTTAATGTTCCTGAGAATACATAAGAGAATGCATGTGTTCTTAATTGAAATACTATGGGAATAATTAAAGAAACTGAGATTTTTTAAAACATAAATTTAAAATTGTTAAAGAAAACCTTATTATACAATGAATGTGAAACAATGATAAATTGGTGAAAAAAATTAAATAAAGACAGTTCACAAGTGCTGGTTTCCTTCCTCTTGAAGGCACAGGGTTAGATCAGGGTGAGGTTGCACTGACCAGATTTCATGGGACATATGATTAATGGTCACAGTCAGTGAAACTTGAGCTTATTCCCCTGTGCTTCAGCAAATTTGGGAATGGAGAGGTCGGGGAAGTCTTCTTCCATTGCTAATAAACTTCCTTCAGATCTGGAAAAAAATGTGTGCCATATTTGTGGTTAATGTCTCCCAAGCCCAGCATGGTGTAAATGGGTGACTTGGGGTGGGCATTCACAGTTACATGTGTATCACTTTAACTGACAGTGCCAGGGTATATTGGCTCCCAGACAGGGATATCCCTCAGTGCAATGATATTTCCTGGAACAAGGAACAAACAATATACAGTGTGTGCCATCCTGCCTGTCCTCTGGGAGTCTCAATCCATGTCCACAATCATACCTCCAACCCACACAATGCAAAATTTATCAACCTCTCCATGTATCATGTGTTCTTTTCATCACAGGACCACCTTGACTGTCACTTAGCATTTAGGCCCAGAATGAGATATTTGTCAAACTTAAATAGACCAAGAAATCCCACCAGTAAGACAGCCATGATTCAATCCTCATGTAAGCTATTAATAGTGGACAGGGCAGACTCTTCAAAGCTTTCCAAATTTCCCTGACATAAGGTGGGTTCATTGACTGCACAAGGGCATGCCTCATGGTAGGCTCAGCTAAGTGAGTACACAGGATGCTAAGCTACTTGTCTTAGATCCATCATTATTTCCGTACCATTGGGGAAAAAGGCAGGACCATGCTTGGCCAGGGACACTTCATTAAATTTCCCCCTACCCCACACCCAATTGTAATTTGCCCTTGGACATTACTGTATAGCTTCCTCCATGGAAAGTCAAACTCTCAGCATCCATTGGGGCTGCAGGTGATCCTCAGGAATGCAGAATAATCCTCATATGCCTACAACAATCTGCACAAGCCACAACACCTCCACCATCACCTGCACACTTGAGTATCCCATTATATTTTCAGACCTCAAGGCAGCCACAGGAATAGAGCCCTGTAGCTTAGCTACCTGATGCCTACTCTGAGGTAGGAGATGTTCAGCCTAATTTGCATATGTGCATTCAAAGCACCTGCCAGAATTCTATGCCAGTTTGTAACCTTGGCTGACTCTGTCTTTTCCATAGGTTTGAGTACCAGTGATATTTTTTTAAATGAGTTTTCTTAACTTGGGATTTCCTGTTGTATATTATGCAAACCAGGGTAAAGGGATTCCTATTTGGAGTAATTGGAAGGATTCAGAAACTGTTGGTGTGGTTTGTAGTTGCCTGAGCACACAAGGCTCATCTGAGAAGCCTCTATTTAAATGTGGATATGAGCAATGTGAAATTGTGTAACTTGAACTAGATGACAAGGGGGGAAATCCTAGGACTGTGCTGCAATAAACAATAACCAAGGATGATACATGGACTGTATGAAGGTTAATGTTTATAATATTGGAAATCATTAATCAAATGCCTTGAAGATAACCCATTAATTCAAACTTGCACAATGCAGGAAGCAAAGAAGTTATTTCACATTACTTGCTTTCCTGAAACTTTGCTTTGCTTTATTATAAAGTGGTGATTTTTGATACTTGTGTGTTCTTGTAGCTTATAGATAATTTTAAAATGAATTCAATAAAATGAAAGAAAAAATGAACTTTTTCATTTAAAAAACACCATGAGGGCATCATAATTTTCTGCCAATAAGCCTAAAATTCATAAACTCAATTTCATCAGGAAGAACCTCTGAAAAGAAACACAATTTGAGAAATATTCATTAAAAAGGATGGTTCAGCAGTTTTCTAATATGTCCAGATGAAGAAAATAATTGAGATATATTCAGATGAAAGAGAATAAGTATACCTCTAAAAGAGATGACACTATTGATATGAGACTGGAACTGTATTTTTGTGCATTTCTACATTTCTGTGATTATAATTATTATTAACATTTTGCTTGGTCCATAGTACATGATTGGATAATTGATGAGTTGGGAACCAGGTCCCTAGATTAGAACTTATTACTACAACCATATTAATTTAATGATTGTGGTAATGTTGCTGAGAATATGTAAAAGAATGCCTCTGTTCTTAAGTGAAATGCTACAGCAATAATTAAAGAAACTTTTTAAACATAAATTTAAAATTGTTAAAGAAATCCTTATTATACAGGGAACATGAAACAATGTTAAATCAGTGAAAAAAATTATATAAAGACAGTTGAGATGTGTTGGTTTCTGTCTTCATGAAGGCACAGGGTCAGATCAGGGTGAGATTGCACTGACCTACTTTCCTGGGATATGAGATGAATGGTCACAGTCAATTCCACTTGGGCCTACATCCATGGGCTTCAGCAAATTTGGGAATAGAGAGGTAGGGGGATTCTTTTTCCATTGCTAATGAACTGCCTTCATATTGGGAACAAAATATGTGCCACATTTGTGGTTGATCCCACCCAATCCAGCACCATGTAAAAGAGGGACTTCAGGTGGGCATTAGTTACATGAGCATCATTATATCTGACAGAGCCAGGGTATGTTAGCTCCAAAAACAGGGATATCACTCAGTGCAATGATAATTCCTGGACCAAGGAACAAACATTTTTCAGTGTACACTATCATGCCTGCCCTCTGGGAGTCTCCATACCTGTCCACAATCATGTCTCCAACGCACTCAACACAAAAAATACCAGCCATTCAATGTATCTTGTGTTCCCTTCATCACAGGATCACATTGATTGTCACTCAGCAATTAGACCCAGAAAGAGATTTTTGCAAGCATAAATAGAGCAAGAAATCCTGACACTAAGGCAGCTATGAGCCAATCCTCATGTCAGCTGTAAACATTGGACAGGTCAGACACTTCAACATTGTCCAAATTTACCTGACTTAAAGTGGGTTCATTCACTGCACATGGGCATGCCTCATGTTTGACTCTGCTAAGTGAGCAAATGGGATGCCAGCTTCTTGTCTTAGACCCATCAGGAATTTCTGTTCTAGTGGAAAAAAAGGCAGGCAGATGCTTGGCCAGGGACACTTCAGTAAAATTCCCCCAACCACATACCCAATTGGAATTTGCTTCCTCAGGGAGAGTCAAACCCTCACCATCCATCAGGGCTGCAGGTGATCCTTGGGGTTGCAGAATAATCCTTATACACCTACAACAAACTGCACAGGTCACAACACCTCCACAATCACTGCACACTTGGGATTCCACTATATTTTCAGACCACAGGGTAGCCATTGGTAAAGATCCCTGTTGCTTAACAACCTGATGCCTATTGTGAGGTAGGAGAGGGTCAGAGTAGTTTGCAAGTGTGCATTCCAACACCCACCAAAATTCAATGCTGCTCTGGAACCCAGGTTGAGACTTTCTTCTCCACAGTTCTGAGGCAAAGTGAGATTTCTTCTCTGAGGTTTATTAAATTGGGATTTCCTGCTGTATATTAAACACAGGGGTACAGAGATTCCTATTTGGAATAATGGGAAAGATTCAGAAACACTTGATATGGTGTGTAGCTGCTTGTGCACAAAAGGCTCTGCAGAGAAGCCTCTATTTGAAAGTGGATATGAGAGATGTGAAGTCATGTAATTGGAACTAGATGACAAGAGGGGGGGAAAGGAAACTTAGGACTGTGCAGCAAAAACCAATACCCAAAGGAAGATACATGGACAGTATGAAGAGTACTGTTTATAATATTAGAAATCTTTAATGTAATGCCTTGAATTTAACCCATTAATGTGAACTTGTGCAATGTGGATAGCAAAGAAGTTATTTCAGGTTACTTGCTTAGCTGAAACTTTGCTTTCTTTATTATAAAGTAGTGATATGTGATACTTGTGTGTTGTTGTACCTTATAGATAATGTTTAAAATGAATTAAATGCAATGAAAGAAATAAAAATTTAACTTCTCATTTAAAAATTATCACCATGAGGGCACAATAAATTTCTGCCAATAGAACTTAAGTTCAGAAACTCAATTTCATCAGGAAAAAAACACTAAAAGTAACACAATTTGAGGTGTATTCTTTCAAAGAATGTTTCAGCAGTTTTCTAATATGTCAAGATGAAGGAAATTATTGAGATTTATTCAGATGAAAGAGAATAAATATACCTGTAATAGAAATGCAATGCTTGATATCAGACAGGACACTATTTTTGTTTTGTGCCTTTCTACATTACTATCATTATTATTACTATCAAGATTTTGCTTGGTCAATAGTACATAATTGGGTAATTGTTCAGGTGGGGTCAGGCCCCTAGATGAGATATTTTTACAACAACCAGGTTAATTTTGATTGTGGTAATGTTCCTGTGAATATATAAGAGAATGTCTCTGTTATTAATTGAAATACTACAAGAATAATTAAAGAAAATGACATTTTTTTACACACATTTAAAATTCTTAAAGAAAACCTTATACAGGGAATGTGAAACTACATTAAATCAGTGAAAAATACAATTATATAAAGAGAGGTCACATGTGTTGGTTTCCCACCTCATGAAGGCATATGGTAAGATCAGAGTGGGATTACACTGACCTGCTTTCCATAGGATATGAGAAGAATGGTCACAGTCAGTGCCACTTAGGCCTACTCCCTGGGTCTTCAGCAAATCAGGAAAAGAGAGTTTGGTGAATTCTTCTTCCATTGCTAATAAACTTGTTTTGTGATCTGGAACAAAATATATGCCAGTTTTGTGCTTAATCCCTCCAAACTCCCACACCATGTTAAATAGGGACTTGGGGTGTGCATTCACAGCTACATGTGTATCACTCTAAGTGACAGAGCTAGGGTATGTTGGCTCCCAGCACAGAGATATCCCTCAGTGCAATGATAATTCCTGGACCAAAGAACAAACAATATTCAGTGTACCCCATCATGTGTGCCCTCTGGTATTCTCCATCCCTGTCCCTAATCATGCTTCCAACCACTTAACACAAAAAAAAATATCAGCCTCTCCATGAATCATGTGTTATCTTCATCACAGGACCACCTTGACTGTCAATCAGCATTAAGGCCCAGAATTAGCATTCTGCCAAGCATAAATAGAGCAAATCTCCCACCACTAAGACAGCTATGAGCCTATCCTCATGTCAGCTATAAACAGTGGACATGGAAGACACTTCAAAGTTGTCCATGTTTGCATGATTTAAATAGGGTTCATTGAATGCACATGGGCATGCCTCATGGGAGGCTCTGCAAAGTGAGTACAAGGGAATCTAAGCTTCTTTTCTTAGGTCCAGCAGTTATTTCTGTGCCATTGGAAAGAAAAAGGCAGCCCAAGCTTGGATAGGGCACTTCATTAAAGTTCACCATACCAGGAACCCAATTGGAATTTGCCCTTGGGCATTCCTGCATAGCTTCCTCAGGGAGAGTCAAGCCCTCACCATCCATCAGGGCTGCAGGTGATCCTTGGGGTTGCAGAATAATCCTTATATACCTACAACAAACTGCACAGGTCACTACACCTCCACAATCACTGCACATTTGAGGATTCCACTATATTTTCAGACCACAGGGTAGCCATTTGTAAAGAGCCCTGTTGCTTAGCAACCTGATGCCTATTGTGAGGTAGGAGAGGGTCAGAGTAGTTTGCAAGTGTGCATTCCAACACCCACCAAAATTCAATGCTGCTTTGGAACCCAGGTTGAGACTTTCTTCTCCACAGTTCTGAGGCAAAGTGAGATTTCTTCTCTGAGGTTTATTAAATTGGGATTTCCTCTGTATATTAGGCCCACTAGGGTACTGGGATTCCTATTTTGAGTAATAAGAAAGATTCAGAAACACCTAATACGTTGTGTAGCTGATGTGTGCACAAGGCTCAGCAGAGAAGCCTCTATTTGAAAGTGGATATGAGGGATGTGAAGTCATGTAATGAACTAGATGGCAAGAGGGGGAAAAGGAAACCAAGGACTTTACAGCAATAAACAATACCCCAAGGAAGTTACATGGACTCTATGAAGAGTACTGTTTATAATATTAGAAATCTTTAATCAAATGCCTTGCCAATAACTCAATGCAAACTTGTGCAATGCAGGAAGCAAAGAAGTTATTTCAGGTTAATTGCTTTCCTGAAACTTTGCTTTGCTTTATTATAAAGTGGTGATTTTTTGATACTTGTGTGTTGTTGTAGCTGATAGTTAATGTTAAAATGAATTCAATACAATGAAAGAAACAAAAAAATATACTTCTCACTTAAAAATAATCACCATGAAGTCACAATAAATTTCTGCCAATAAAACCTAAAATTCATAAACTCAATTTCATCAGGAAAAACCCTTTAAGAAACAAAATTTGATGTATATCCTTAAAAGGAAGTTTCAGCAGTTTTCCAATATGTCCAGATGATGGAAATAAATGAGACATATTCGGATGAAAGAGAACAAGTATACATGTAAAAGAAATGCCTCATTTGATATGAGACTGGACTCTATTTTTGTTTTTTATCTTTCTACATTTCTATCATTATTATTACTATTAACATTTTGCTTGGTCCATAGGACATGTTTGGGTAATTGGTAAAGTGTGGGCCAGGCCACTAAGTGAGATATTTTTACTACAATCAGGTTTACTAAATGATTGTGTTAATGTTCCTGTGAATAAATAGGAGAATGCCTCTGTTCTTAAGTGAAATACTACAAGAATAATTAAAGAAACTGGCATTTTTTAAACATAAATTTAAAATTGTTAAAGAAAACCATATTACACAAGGTATATGAAACAATGTTAAATCAGTGAACAAAGAAATTAAAGAAAGACAGTTCACAATTGTTGGTTTCTTTCCTCATGAAGGCATAAGGTCATATCAGGGTGAGATTACAGTGATCTGCTTTCAAGGGATATGATAAGAATGGTCACAGGCAGTGCCACTTCAACCTACTCCCCTGGGCTTCAGCAAATTAGGGAATGGAGAGGTGAGGGACATCTCCTTCCTTGCTAATAAACTTGCTTTCAGGTCTGGAACAAAATATGTGCCACATTTGTTGTTAATTCCTCCAAAATCCAGGACCATGTAAAAGGTGGACATGGGGTGGGCATTCACAGTTACATGTGTATCATTTTAACTGACAGAGCCAGGGAAATTTGGCTCCCAGGACAGGGATAACCCTCAGTGCAATGATAATTCCTGGACCAAAGAACAAACTATATTCAGTGTACATCATCATACCTGCCCTCTGGGATTCTCCATAGCTGTCCCCAATTATGCCTCCTACCCACTCAACACAAAAAGTATCAGTCTCTTCATGTAACTTGTGTTCTCTTCATCTGAGGAACACCTTGACTGTCACTCAGAATTTAGACCCAGAATGAGATCTGGCAATCATGATTTGAGAAAGAAATCCCACCACTAAGACAGCCATGATTCAATCCTCATGTCAGCTATAAACAGTGGACAGAGCAGACACCTCAAATTTGTCCAAATTTCCTTGACTTAAAGTGGGTTCATTGACTGCACATGGGCATGCCTCATGTTAGTCTCTGGTTAATTTAATGATTGTGGTAATATTTCTGTGAATACATAAGAGAATGCCTCTGTTCTGAAGTGAAATATTGTAAGAATAATTAAAGAAACTGATATTTTTTATCATAAATTTAAAATGGTTAAAGAAAACTTCATTGTACAAGGAATATGAAACAATGTTAAATTGGAGAAAAAATAAATTAAATAAAGACAGTACACATGTGTTGGTTTCCCTCCTCATAAAGTCATAGGGTAAGATCAGGGTGAGATTTCACTGACCTGCTTTCAAGGGATATGAGAAGAATGGTCACAGTCAGTGCCACTTGGGCCTACACCTCTGGGCTTCAGCAATTTCAGGAATGGACAGGTCAGAGAAGTCTTCTTCCTTTTCTAGTCAACTTGCTTTCAGATCTGGAACAAACTATGTGCCACATTTGTGGTTAAACACTTTCAAATCCAGCACCATGTAAAAGGGGGAAATGGGGTGTACATTCACTGTTACACATGTATCATTCTAACTGAAAAGGCCAGGGAATGTTGGCTCTCAGGACAGAGATATCCCTTAGTGCAATGATAATTCCTGGACCAAGGAACAAACATTATTCAGTGTACACCATCATATTGGCCCTCTGGGAGTCTCCATGCCTGTCTGCATTCATGCCTCCAAACCATGGAACAGAAGAAATATCAGCCTTTCCAAGTATCCTGTGTTCTCTTCATCACAGGGCCACCTAGACTATAACTCAGTATTTAGGTCCAGATTGAGACTTCTGGCATTCAGAAATAGAGAAAGTTATCCCACCACTAAGAGAGCCATGTGCCCAACCTTATATCCACTATAAACATTGATAGGACAGAAATATCAAAGTTGTCCAAATTTCCCTGATTTAAGTGGGGTGAATTGATTGCACAAGTGCATGCCTCATTGTAGGTTCTGCTGAGTACATGGGATTCTAAGTAGATTGTCTTTGATCCAGCAGTCATTTCTGTGCCATTGGAAACAAAAGGCAGGCCCAAGCTTGGACAGGGGCACTTCATTTAACAACCCCCTACCACACACCCAATTGGAATTTGCCCTTGGGCATTCTTGTATAGCATCATCCAGGGAGAGTCAAACCATCACCTCCATCGGGATTGCAGGTGATCCTTGTGGCTGCAGAATAATCCTAATATACCTACAAAAAACTGCACAGGGCACAACACCTCCACCATCACCTGCAAACTTGGGGTTCCCGTTATATTTTCAGACCACAGGGCAGCCATTGGGATAGAGCCCTTTATTTAGCAACCTGATGCCTATTGTGTGTTAGGAGAAGGTAGGTGTAACTTGCATATGTGCAGTCCAAGCACTTGCCAAAATTCAATGCTGCTTTGGACCCTTGGTGGACACTGTCTCCTCCACAGGTTTGAGCCCCAGTGAGATTTCTTCCCTGAAGTTTCTTAACTTGAGATTTCCTGCTGTATATTAGGCACAATGGGGTACAGGATTTCCTATTGGGAGTAATGGGAAAGATTCAGAAAAACTTGTGGTGTGTAGCTGCTTGTGCACACAAGGCTCAGCAGAGAAATCTCTCTTTGAAAGTGGATATGAGGGATGTGAAGTCATGTAAGTGGAACTAGATGAGAAGTGAGGGGAAAAGAAAAACTAGGACTGTACAGCCATAAAATATATCTCAAGGAAGATAGATGGAATGTGTGAAGATTACTGTTTATAATATTAGAAATCTTTAACCAAATGCCTTGAATTTAACCCATTAACAAAAACTTGTGCAATGCAGGAAGCAAAGAAATTATTTCAGGTTACATGCTTTCCTGAAACTTTCCTTTGCTTTATTATAAAATGGTGATTTTTGATACTTGTGTGTTGTTGTACTTTATAGGTAAAGTGTTAAATGAATTCAATACAATGAAAGAAACAAAAATTTATCTTATTTAAAAATAATCACCATGAGGGCACAATAATGTGCTGACAATACAACCTAAAATTCATAAACTTGATTTTATCAGAAAAAACCTTAAAAGTAACACAATTTGCAGTATATTCTTTAAAAGGGTGTTTCAGCAGTTTTCTAATATGTCCAGATGAAGAAAATAATTGAGATATATTCAGATGAAAGGGAATAAATATCCCTGTAAAAGAAATGCTATGTTTGATATGAGACTGGACACTATTTTTGTTTACTGCCTTTCTACATTTCTGTCATTATTATTACTGCTAACATTTTGCTTCATCAATAGGACATGATTGGATAACTGACAAGGCAGGACCAGACCCCTAGATGAGATATTTTTCCTACAACCAGTATAATTTAATGATTGTGGTAATGTTCCTGTGAATACATAATAGAATGCTTCTGTTCTTAAGTGAAATACTACAAGAATAATTAAAGAAACTATCATTTTTTAAACATAAATTTAAAATTGTTAAAGAAAATCTTATTGTACAAGGAATATGATACAATGTTAAACTGGTGAAAAAAGAAATTAAAGAAAAACAGTTCACATGTCTTGGTCTCCCTCCTTATGAAGGCACAGGGTCAGATCAGGGTGAGATTAAACTGACCTGCTTTCAAGGGATATGAGAAGAATGGTCACATTACAGTGCCAGTTGTGCAACCTCCACTAGGCTTCAGGAAATTCCAGAATGGACAGGTTGGGGATGTCTCCTTCCTTTGCTAGTAAACATGTTTTCACATCTGGAACAAAATATGTGCCATATGTGTGGTTAATCCCTCCCAACTCCAGCATGACATAAAAGGGTGACATGAGGAGAGCATTCACAGTTACTTGTGCATAATTCTAAAGACAGAGCCAGGGAATTTTGGCTCCCAGGACAGGGATATCCCTCAGTGCAATGATAATTCCTGGACCAAGTAACAAAAAATGCACAGTATACACCATCATGCCTGCCCTCTGGGAGTTTCCATACATGTCCACAAATATGCCTCCAACCCACTCAACACAAGAATTATCAGCCTCTCCGTGTATCTTGTGTTCTCTTCATCACAGGTCCACTTTGACTGTCATACAGCATTTAGGCCCAGAATGAGATTTCTGGCAATCATAAATAGAGCAACAAATCCCACCACTAAGACAGCAATGAGCCAGTCCTCATGTCAGGTATAAACAGTGGACAGGGCAGACACTTCAAAGTTGTCCAAATTTCCCTAACATAATGTGGGTTCATTGACTTCACATGGCATGCCTCATGATAGGCTCTGCTAAGTGAGCACATGGGATGCTAAGGTGCTTGTGTTAGATGCAGTGGTAATTTCTGTGCCATTAGACAAAAAAGGCAGGCCCATACTTGGCCAGAGGCAATTCTTTAAACTTCCCCCTACCATGAACCTAATCTGAATTAGCCTTAGGTCATTGCTGTATAGCTTCCTCAAGGGAGACTGAAATGCTCAACATCCATTGGAGCTGCAGGTTTTCTTCAGTGCTGCAGAATAATCTTCTTATACCTACAACAAATGGCACAGGCTGCAACACCTCCAACATAACCTGCACACTTGGGGATCCCATTATATTTTCAGACCATAGCACAGCCATGGGATACATTCCTGTTGCTTAGCAACCTGATGCCTGTTGTGAAGTTGGAGATATCCAGCATAATTTGCACATGTACATTCCAAGCACACACTAGAATTCTATGCAGCTTTGGAAACTGGGCTGACACTGTCCCCTCCACATGTTTGAACCCCAGTGATATTTACTCTCTGAAGTTTATTAATTTGGGATTTCCTGCTGTATATTAGGCACACCAGTATTCAGGGATTCCTATTTGCAGTAAAGGGAAAGATTCAGCAACAGTTGGTGTGGTGTGTAGCTGCTTGTGCATACAAGGCTCAACAGAGAAACCTCTATTTGAAAGTGGATATGAGGGATGTGGAGTCATGTAACTGGAACTAGATGACAAGAGGGGGGAAAAGTAAACCTAGGACTGTGCAGAAATAAACAATACCCCAAGGAATATACATGGACTGTATGAAGATTACTGTTTCTAATATTAGAAATCTTTAATCAAACGACTTGAAGATAGCCCATTAATGCAAACTTGTGCAATGCAGGAAGCAAAAAGTTATTTCAGGTTACCTGCTTTCCTTAAACTTTGCTTTTCTTTATTACAAAGTGGTGATACTTCATACCTGTGTGTTGCTGTAGTTTATAGATACTGTTTTAAATGAATTCAATACAATGAAGAAACAAAAATTATACTTCTCATTTAAAAGAAAGTCACCATGAGGGCAAAATAATTTTCTACTAATACAGCCTAAAATTCATAAACTCAATTACATCACAAAGAAACTCTGCAATGAAACACAATTTGAGGAATACTCTTTAAATGGATGGTTCAGCAGTTTTATAATATGTCCAGATGAATGAAATAATTGAGATATATTCAGATGAAAGAGAAAAAAATATACCTGTTAAAGAAATGCCTACATTTGATATGAGACTGGACACTATTTTTGTTTTGTGCCTTTCTACATTTCTGTCATTATTACTACAAATAGCATTTTGCATGGTCAAGAGGAAATGATTGGGTAATGTTGAGATGGGGCCAGGCACCCAGATGAGATATTTGTACTACAACCAGGTTAATTTAATGACTGTTGTCATGTTCTTGAGAATACATAAAAGAATGCCTGTGTTCTTAAGTGAAATACTACAGGAATAAAGAAACTGACATTTTTTTGAACATAAATTTAAAAATTTTAAAGAAACCTTATTATACAAGGAATATGAAACAATGTTAAATTGGTTAAAAAAATTAAATAAAGACAGTTCACATGTTTTGTTTTCTCTCCTCATGATGGCAGAGAATCAGATCAGGGTGGGATTGCACTGGCTTGCTTTCATGGAATAGGAGAGGAATGGTCACAGTCCATGCCACTTGGGCATACTCCCCTGGGCTTCAGGAAATTTGGGTATGGAGAAGTTGGGGGAATACTTCTTCCTTTGCTAATAAACTTGCTGTCAGATCTGGAACAAAATATGTGCCACATTTGTGGTTAATCCCTCCCAACTCCAGCACCATGTAAAAGGGGGCATGTGGTGGGCATTCACAGTTAAATGTGTATCATTCTAATTGATAGAGCCAGGGAATTTTGGCTCCCAGGACAGGGGTATCCCTCAGTGCAATGATAATTCCTGGACCAAGGAACAAACAATATTCAGTGTACACCATTATGCCTGACCTCTGGTTTCTCCATACCTGTCCCCCATAATGCATCCAACCCACTCAACACAAGAAATATCAGCCTCTCCATGTATCATGTGTTCTCTTCATCACAGAACCTCATTGAGTGTCACTCAGCACTTAGGCCCAGAAGGAGATATCTGGCAAGCATAAATAAATCAAGAAATCCCACCACTAAGACAGCCATGGGCCAATCCTCATATCAGCTATAAACAGTGGACTGGGCAGACACCTCTAATTTGTCCAAATTTCCCTGACTGAAAATGGGTTTATTGACTGCACATGGGTATGCCTCATTGTAGGCTCTTCTAAGTGAGCATACAGGATACTAAGCTGTTTGCATTATACCAGTGGTAATTTCTGTGCATTGGAAAAAAATTCAGGCCCATGCTTGACCAGGGGCACTTCATTAAAATTCCCCCTACCACCCACCCAACTGGAATTTGCACTTGAGCATTCCTGTATTGCTTCCTCCAGGTAGAGTCAAACCCTCACCATCCTTTGGGGCTGCAGGACATCCTTGAGGCTGCAAAATAATACTCATATACCTACAACTAGCTGCACAAGCCACAAAACCTCCACCATCACCTGCACACTTGGGGATCCCAGTATATTTTTGAGACCACAGGGCAGCCATTGAGACAAAGCCCTGTTGCTTAGCAACCTGATGCCTACTGTAAGGCAAGAGGTGTTCAGTGTAATTTGTGCATGTGCAATTAAAGAATATGCCAGAATTCTATGTTGCTTTGGAACCTGGGCTGATACTGTCTCTCCCACAGGTTTGAGCCCCAGTGAGACTTCTTCCCTGAGGTTTCCAAACTTGTATATTCCTGGTTTATATAAGGCACACCAGGGTTCAAGGATTCCTATTTGGAGTAAAGGGAAAGATTCAGAATCAGTTGGTGTGGTGTGTAGCTGGTTGTGAACACAAGGCTCAGCAGAGAAGCCTCTGTTTGAAAGTGGATATGAGTGGTGTAATGTCATGTAACTGTAACTAGTTAACAAGAGGGTGAAAATGTTCTCCTCAGACAATGCAGCAATAAACAATACCCCAAGGTAGGTAGATGGACTGTATGAAGAGTATTTTTATAATATTAGAAATCTTTATTCAAATGCCTTGCAGATAACCCATTAATGCAAGCTTGTGCAATGCAGGAAGCAAAGAAGTTATTTCAGTTACTTGCTTTGCTGAAACTTAAATTTGCTTTATTATAAAGTGGTGATTTTTGATACCTGTGTTGTAGCTCATAGATAATGCTTAAAATTAATTCTGTACAATGAAAGAAACAAAAATTTAACTTCTAATATAAAAATAATCACCATGAAGGGAAAATAATTTTCTGCAAATACAACCTAAAATTCATAAACTCAATTTCATCAGGAAAAAACCCATAAAAGAAGCACAATTTGAGGTATATTCCTTAAAAGGGTGTTTCAGCAGTTTTCTAATATGTCCAGATGAAGGAAATAATTGAGATATATTCAGATGAAAGAGAATAAATACACCTGTAAAAGAAATGCCACATTTGATATGAGACTGGACATTATTTATGTTTTGTGTCTTTCAACATTTCAATCATTATTATTACCATTAACATTTTGCTTGGTTGATAGAACATGATTGGGCCTAAATCAAAGACCACAATTGCATGGAACTTTGAATAGGAAGTGAGATACGGGAGGTAGTAGAGGTTAGAGTGAAATAGTGACACATGCCAAAGTAATTTGGGCAGATAATAAAAAATATATTTACAACCTCCCCCCTGTCCTGAGGAGCTGGGAGAAGGTGCAGAAATGTTGGACTTCTTCACCTGGATGGATGTTGATGTTGTCACAAGCATTGGGACTGATGGTTTGATGTGCCAAGCCCTTGATCATAAGACTTGCACTTATGAAGCTCGTTACTGCAAAGGAGAGGCTAAACTTGCATATAATTATGCCTAAGTATCTTCCCCTGAGTACCTCTTTGTTGCTCAGATGTGGCCCTCTCTTTCTCTTACTGAGCCACCTTGGCAGGTGAACTCACTGCCCTCCCCTCTACATGGGACCCAACTCCCAGGTGTGTAAATCTCCCTGGCAATGCAGGATATGATTCCCAGGGATGAATCTGGACCTGGCATCATGGGATTGACAATATCTTCTTGACCAAAAGTTGGATGCAAAATGAGATGAAATCATTTCAGTGGCTGAGAGATTTCAGATGGAGCTGAGAGGTCACTCTGGTGGACATTCTTACACACTATATAGATAACACCTCTTAGGTTTTAATGTATTGGAATAGATAGAAGTAAATACCTGAAACTACCAAACTCCAACCCAGCAGTCTGGACTCCTGTAGATGATTATATAATAATGTAGATTACAATGGGTGACAGTGTGATTGTGAAAATCTTGTGGATCCCACTCCCTTTATATAGTGTATAGATGGATGAGTAGAAAAATGGGGATAAAAACTAAATGACAAATAGGGTGGAATGGGGAATGGTTTGGGTGTCCTTTTTTCACTTTTATTTTTTATTCTTACTCTGATTCTTTCTGATTTAAGGAAAATGTTCAGAAGTAGATTGTGGTGATGAATGCATAAGTATATGTTTGTACTGTGAACAGTTGATTGTAGACCATGGATTATTGTATGGTCTGTGAATATATTTCAATAAAACTGAATTTAAAAATTAAAAAATTAAAAAAATTACAAAAATCTTCAAACTGCAAGATGGCCCAGTTGCAGCAGGAAGTTATGAATCTTTCTGGAATCTCATGAAATAAGATGATTTGTGAGCACAATAACCGAAACAATTTTTTCAGTGCTACTTTAAGCTTTTGATTTTCCTTTCTCCCTGATAGCTTGAACTTAGATTAGTGCATGGAGATTTAGAGTACTAATCTAGAAAAATAATATTGAGAAGGATTATTATTGTTATTATTAGGTAACAATCTACCTACAGAAATAAATTTATGCTGTTTTCCATATATTATGGCACTGCAAAACTGTCAAGATGGAATTGAACAATTTTCTTAACATCAGAAATCTTAAAATGAATGTGGTTTGAGGTTCCCTATGATCAGCAGAACAATTTGAAATAATTATTTAGCAATTGGAAAAACATGATATACACATTTCAAATGCTTCCTGAGGGAGAAGTATTTCCTGATGGTTTTCTCTCCCCATTAAATGACAATGTATCTGACCAGCAAATGAAGAACAGGGCTTACAGGACACAAAGGAAGAACAACCACTTGCAAATGTCTACATGCCCCTGGACTAACAAGAGAGAATATGGAAAAATAGAGGAAACTGTGGCCACCAAGTTGCAGCTTTGGTGAGGAATCCCTCATACCTCCAACTACTCCCACTGTACCCTAATCCCAGGACTCAGCCTCAGAAGAGAAGAGGTAACATAATCTCCTCTACTTTATAATCCTGTACTTCCCAGGGATTAAAGTTCAAATGCCTAGAAGGTCCCTTATGGACAGCTCTGACAATCTGATAAGTAAAATCTTATTTTTAAAGTGCTACATCACCAATTTAGTCATAAAACTCGATGTTAACAATGGCAACTTCTATCAGTTATGATCAACAATGCTACTAACCCAAACTTCCAAAGATCAGTGGCTTAAAATAATAAGCATTCATTTTGCTTAGGAGTCTATGCTTTGGCACATTAGGCTCCATTCAGCTGAGCAGTTCTTCTGGTCTCAACTAAGATCACTCTCATATGTGCTGGGAGGCAGTTTTGGCCAGCTGTTGTCTGATCCAGGATGGTTTTGGGTGTAGTGATGACTGGGACAGTTCAGCTCTGCTCATTCATTTAAGATTGGTATATTAAGGAATTTTCTTGATTAGCTCTGCATTGGGTGCATTGGAAGCAAATACTGTTCTTACCTTCAAACTGTCTTATGCTTGAAGCAAAACGTTCAGCTATGGTGCTTACTTGTTGCATGTATTTGTTTGATATCAAACTTTTTCTCTGAATGGTTGAATATGATTCAAATATCTTGGGTTAAATAAAATTTTTGTCACCTTCTGCTGAGACAGGAACACCCAAATATTTGCTTTGGATGGTTAAATGTTTCCTGAGAAGGAAATGATAGAGTAAATCAAATTCTTAGTATTCATTCTTTTGTAATAAATTCAGGAATAAGCTTTCTTGATCAGTGGCACAATCTATATATGTTTGTAAACTCTTACTCTGATCATGTGATTTGGATATTTGATCATGTTTTAATATTCTAGCTAGCAGGACCACAGCTCTTTAAGTTATTTAAATCAGCTGATTGGATTTTGCATATCTTATCATTTTTCAAGACTCTATGATCAAAACAGTAAAGTCATAATAATGATAGTTATTTCTTAACAAAATGAATTTGAATAGAACCATTCTTCTATCCAGACAGGATTATACCTCATTCCTGGCTCAATTCTTTTCCAGCTGGTTATCCATGAAGTTTCTTTTCTCTTTTTTGATCCACTTTGTTTCTATCTCCAGCCCAGGATTGAACACTTTCTCTAAGTACTGCACTACCAATTTTTACTCTTCTTATAATTTTTTTCCTGAGAATAAAATATGGAAGCAGATCACACAATACAGTGTGATAGAAATGCTAACAGCAGCAGGCACCCTTTTATCCTATTACCCTTATTGTCAGCACATGGATTGTTTTAGACTGCTGGTTGGGGCTGAGTGGCTTCCAGGGGTCATAGAACATAGCAAATCTCTTCAGCCAGGGGGAATCCTACAGACCTCTAGGAACATAAAGTATTTTCAGCAATGCTGAATTCAGCAAAAATTATATCTGTACCTTTCTTTTGTACAGGTGAGGCATCCCTTACCTTCCCTCAATTTTCTGTCCTAGATGTCATAAGAAATGAGCAAAATTATGAGAGTAGCTCTTTGTAGCAAATGCATTGATTTATCCCTAAATCTAATATTAGTGCAATTTGAATAGGCCTTGAAATAAAAGAAAAGGAACCATCACTCTCAGAATTGTATGATGTTTTGGAAATACTAGGAAACAAAAAGACAACTTTATGTCTTCCTACTCTTGAACAAAAATTAAAAGATCTTAATAATAGGTAAATTGTACCACAATAACTAAAATTGCAAATTCTGTTTTCTTTTTCTCTCACTATTAAATACCCCTGAACATGAATCATAATTGCTGTTGCTATACCCTGCCCAGGCTTCCCCTATATTAACCCTCTAAATCTTGACTTCTGTCTCAGAAACAGGGCTGGAATAGTCCTCTTGAAATTCACCAAAGACTTCTTTGCATTTCTTTTTACTTGTGTTATTGTCATTTGTATCTTACAAACAGAAAAGTGTATAAAACAGATAAACATCAATAAATTATCACCAAGAAAACACCTATGAATTCACCTCCTGGGACAAAAAAATAGAACATTATCAGCAACCCAGAGGCCCTTCCTCATGCCCCCTCCCAATTACTAAGCGCTCTCTCCTCCCCAAAGGCAACCACTACCATTATGCCTATCACTGGAGTTAACTTTTCCCAGTTTATAGATATCATGTGAATGAAATCATGTCTTTACATTATTATGGAATTGTTACTGGCTTATTTTACTCGGGTTACTCAAAGTTGGTAAGGTTCATACATGTCTGTTTCACTGCATACAGCAGCAGCATATCCATTTCAATTGTTTTTTGTGTGTGTTTAATGTATGACTATTCCACTATTTCATTTATCCATATTGCTGTTGTATATTTCTATTGTTTCCAGTAATTGGTTATAATCATTAATGCAGCTATAAGCACTCTTTAAAAACAAGAAAATCATCATGATGCACAATAATTTTCTGCCAGTACAGCATAAAATCCATAAACTTAATTTCATCAGGAAGAACCTTTGAAAAGAAACACAATTTGAAGGATGATCTTTAAATGGATGGCCCAGCAGTTTTCTAACATGTCCAGATGAAGAAAATAATTGAGATATATTCAGATGAAAGAGAATAAATGTACCTGTAAAAGAAATGTCACATTTGATATGAGACTGGACACTAATTTTGTTTTGTGCCTTTCTACATTTTGAACATTAATATTACTATTAACATTTTGCATGGTCAATAGGACATGATTGGGTAATTGTTGAGGTGGGCCCAGGCCCCTAGATGATATATTTGTACTACAACAAGGTTAATTTAATGGTTGTGGTAGAGTTCCCAAGAATACATAAGAGAATGCCTCTGTTCTTAAGTGAAATTCAACAGGAATAATTAAAAAAAATGACATTTAAAAAACATAAATTTAAATTGTTAAAGAAAACCTTATTATTCATGGAATATGAAACAATGTTAAATCAGTGAAAAAAAATTAATGAAGACAGTGCACACGTGTTGGTTTCCCTCCTCATGATGGCAGAGAGTCAGATCAGGGTGAGATTGCACTGAGCTGCTTTCATGAGATATGAGAGGAATGGGCACAGTTAGTGCCACTTTGGCCTACTCTCCTAGGCTTCAGGAAATTCAGGAATGAAAAGGTCACAGATGTCTTCTTCCATTACTAATAAACATCCTTCAGATCTGGAAAACAATATGTGCTACATTTGTGGTTAATCATTCTCAAGCCCAGCACTGTGTAAAAGGGTGACTTGGGGTGGGCATTCACAGCTACTTGTGTATCATTTTAACTGACAGAGCCAGGGTATGTTGGCTCCCAGGACAGGGATATCCTTCAGTGCAATGATAATTCCTGGACAAAGGAACAAACAATATTCAGTGTACACCATCATGCCTGCCCTCTGTGTATCTCCATCCCTGTCACCAGTCATGCCTCCAAACAATGCAATGCAAAAAATATCATCCTCTTCTCAAATCATGTGTTCTCTTCATCTCAAGAACACGATGACTGTCACTCAGCATTTAGACCCAAAAAGAGATTTCTGGTGAGCATAAATAGACCAAGAAATCCCACCACTAAGACAGCCATGAGCCAATCCTAATGTCAAGTATACACACTGGACAGGGCAGACACTCCAAAGTTGTCCAAATTGACCTGAATTAAAGTGGGTTCATTGATTGCACATGGGCATGCCTCATGGTAGGCTCTTCTAAGTGAGTACATGGGATGCTAATCTGCTAGTCTTTGATCCAGAAGTTATTTCTGTGCCATTAGAAAAAAAAGGCAGGCCCAAGCTTGGACAGGGGCACTTCATTAAAGTTCCCCTACCACAAACCCAATTGCAATTTGCCCTTGGGCATTCCTGTATAGCTTGCTCCAGGTAGAGTCAAACCCTCACCATATGTCAGTGCTGCTGGTGATACTCAGGGCTGCAAAATCATCCTCATATACCTACTACAAACTACACAAGCCACAACACCTCCACCATCACCTGCACACTTGGAGATCCCATTATATTTTCACACCACAGGACAGCAATTGAGACAGAGCCATGTTGCTTAGCAACCTGATGACTATTGTGAGGAATGAGAGGGCTGGCATAATTTGCATATGTGCATTCTGAGCACCCATCAGAATTCTGTGCCTCTTTGGAACCTGGGCTAAACACTGTCTCCCCCACAGGTTTGAGTCCCAATGAGATTTATTCCTTGAGGTTTCTTAACTTGGGATTTTCTGCTGTATTTTAGGCAACTGTGGTACAGGGATTCCTATTTGGAGTAATGGGAAGGATTCAGAAACACTTGATGTGGTGTGCAGCTGCTTGTGCACACAAGGCTCAGCAGAGGAACTTCTGTTTGAAAGTGGGTCATAGGGATGTGAAGTCATGTAACTGATACTAGATGACAAGAGGGGGAAAAAGGAAACCTAGGACTGTGCAGCAATAATCAATAC
Organism: Choloepus didactylus; assembly: GCF_015220235.1. NCBI lineage: Eukaryota > Metazoa > Chordata > Mammalia > Pilosa > Megalonychidae > Choloepus > Choloepus didactylus. Next base: position 990,529 of record NW_023637615.1, read on the forward strand.
CCCAAGAAAGATACATGGACTGTATGAAGAGTACTGTTTATAATAATAGAAATATTCAATCAAATGCCTTGAATTTAAACAATTAATGCAAACTTCTGCAATGTCGGAAGCAAAGAAGTTAATTCAGGTTACTTGCTTTCCTGACACTTTGCTTTGCTTTATTATAAAGTGGTGATTTTTGATACTTGTGTGTTGTACCTTATAGAAAATGTTTAAAATGAATTCAATACAATGAAAGAAACATAAATTTAACATCTCATTTAAAAATAATCACCATGAGAGCACAATAATTTTCTGTCAATACAACCTAAAATTCATAAACTCAATTTCATGAGGAAAAAACCCTAAAAGAAACACAATTTGAGGCATATTCTATAAAAGGATGTTACAGCAGTTTTCTAAGATGTCCAGATGAAGGAAATAATTGAAATAAATTCAGATGAAAGAGAATAAATATACCTGTAAAAGAAAAGCTATGTTTGATATGAGACTTGACACTGTTTTGATTTGTGCCTTTCTACATTTCTATCATTATTATTACTATTAACATTTTGCTTGGTTGATAGGACATGATTGGGTAATTGATGTGGTGGGACCAGGCCCCTAGATGGGATATATTTTCTACAACCATGTTAACTTAATGATTGTGGAAATGTTCCTGTGAATACACAAGAGAATGCCTCTGTTCTTAAGTGAAATAGTACAGGAAAAATTAAAGACACTGACATTTTTTAAACATAAATTTAAAATTGTTAAAAATATCTTATTATACAAGGAATAGGAAACATTGTTAAATTGGTGAAAAAAGAAATTAAACAAAGAGAGTTCACATGTGTTGGTTTCCATCCTAGTGAACACACAGGGTCAGACCAGGTTGAATTACACTGACCTGCTTTCAAGGGATATGATTAGAATTGTCTCAGTCAATGTCACTTGGGCCTACTCCGCTGGGCTTCAGCAAATTCAGGAATGGAGTGGTCACAGAAGTCTTCTTCCTTTGCTAATAAATGCTTTCAGATCTGGAACAAAATATGTGCCACTTTTGTGGCTAACCCTCCCAAGCCCAGCACCATGTAAAAGGGAGACATGCAGTGGGCATTCAAATTTACATATGTATCATTCTAATTGAAAGAGCCAGGGAATTTTGGCTCCCAATACAGGGATATCCCCCAGTGCAATGGTAATTCCCCTAGCAAAAAACAATCAATATTCATTGTACACCATCATGACTGCCCTCTGGGAGTCTCTAAACCTGTCCCCAATCATGCCTCCAACACACTCAATACAAGAAATATTGTTTCCATGTATCATGTATTCTCTTCATCACAGGACCACTTTGTCACACAGCATTTAGGCCCAGAATGAGATTTCTGGCAATCAAAAATAGAGAAAGAAATCCCATCATTAAGACACCCATGAGCCAATCCACATATTAGCTATAAGCAGTGGACAGGGCAGTCACATCAAAGTTGTCCAAATTTCCCTGACATAAATTGGGTTCATTGACTGAACTTGGGCATCCCTCTTGGTAGGTCATGCTGTGAGAGCACACAGGGTGCTAAGCTGCTTGTCTTAGATCCAGCAGTAATTTCTGTGCCATTGGAAAAAATAACACAGGCCCATGCTTGGCCAGAGACTCTTCTTTAAAGTTCCCACTGCCTTACACCTAATTGGAAATTGCTCTTGGGCATTCCTGTATAGCTTCCTCCAGGGAGAATCAAAACCTCACCAATTGTGGCTGCAGGATATCCATGGGACTGATGAATAATCCTCATATACCTGCAGCAAATTGCACAGTACACAAAACCTCCACCAACACCTGCACACTTGGGGATCCCATTATATTTTCAGACCCCAGGGCAGCCATTGGAAGAGAGACTCATTGCTTAGCAACCTGATGCCTATTGTGAGGCAGGAGAGGGTCAGCATAATTTGCTTATGTGCATTCCAGGAACCACCAGAATTCTATGCTGCTTTAGAACCTGGGCTGACATAGTCTTCTCCACAGGTTTGCACCCCAGTGTGATTTCCTCCATGAGGTTTCTTAACTTGGGAATTCCTGCTGTATATTAGGCAAACCTGGGTACAGGGATTCCTATTTGAAGTAATGGGAAACATTCAGAAACACTTGATGTGGTGTTTAGCTACTTGTGCACACAAGGCTCAGCAGAGAAGCCTCTATTTGAAAGTGGGTATGAGTGATGTGAAGTTGTGTAACTGCAACTGGACAAGAGGGGGAAAAAGGAAACCTAAGACTGTACAGCAATAAACAATACCCTAAGGAAGATACATGGACTGTCTGAAGTGTACTGCTTATAATATTAGAATTCTGTAATCAAATGCCTTGAATTTAACCCATTGATACAAACTTGTGCAAAGCAGGAAGCAAAGAAGTTATTTCAGATTACACGATTTCCTCAAACTTTGCTTTGCTTTAGTATAAAGTGGTGATTTTTGATACTTGTGTGTTGTTGTACCTTATAGATAATGTTTAAAGTGAATTCAATACAATGAAAGAAACAAAATTTAACTTCTCATTTAAAAATAATCACCATGAGGGCACAATAATTTTCTTCCAATAAAACCTAAAATTCATAAACTGAATTTCATCAGGAAAAACAACTAAGAGAAACACAATTTGAGGTATATTCTTTAAAAGGATGTTTCAGCAGTTTTCAAATATGTCCAGATGAAGGAAATAATTGAGATATATTTAGATGAAAGAGAATAAGTATACTTGTAAAAGAAATACCACATTTGATATGAGATTGGGCACTATTTTTGGTATGTGCCTTTCTACATTTCTATCATTATTGTTACTATTAACATTTTTCTTGTTCAAGGACACAATTGGTTAATTGTTGAACTGGGGTCCAGGCCCATGGATGAGATATTATTACTATAACCAGGTTAATTTAATGATTGTGGTAATGTTCCTGTGAATGTTCTCTGTTCTTAAGTGAAATACTACAAGAATAATTAAAGAAACTGACATTTTTTAAAACAAATTTAAAATTGTTAAAGGAAACCTTAGTATACAAGGATTATGAAACAATGTTAATTTGGTGAAAAAAATTATATAAAGATAGTTCACATGTGTTGGTTTCCCTCCACATGAAGTGACAGGGTCAGATCTGGGTGAGATTACACTGATCTGCTTTCATGGGATATAAGAAGTATGGTCACAGTCAGCGCTGCTTGTGTCTACTCCCTTGGGCTTCAGCAAATTCAGGAATGGAGGGGTTGGGGAAGTCTTCTTCCATTGCTAATAAGCCTCCTTCAGATCTGGAACAAAATATGTGCCACATTTGTGGTTAATCTCTCTCAAGCCCAGCACCAAGTAAAAGGGTGACTTGGTTAGGGCATTCACAGTTATGTGTGTGTCATTTTAAAGGACAGAATCAGAGTACGTGGCTCCCAAGTCACAGATATCCTTCAGTGCAATGATAATTCCTGGACCAAGGAACAAACAATATTCAGTGTACACCATCATGTCTGCCCCCTGGGTGCCTCCATCCCTGCCCCCAGTCATGCCTCGAAACCACTCAACACAAAAAAAAACATCCTCTCCATGAATCATATGTTCTCTCACCTCAGGAACACCTTGACTGTCACTCAGCATTTAGGCCCAGAATGAGATTTCTGGCAAGCATAAATAGATGAAGAATTCCCACCACTAAGACAGCCATGAACAATTTCTCATGTCAGCTATAAACAGTGGAGAGGGAAGACACTTCAAAATCTCCAGATTTCCTTGAGTTAAACAGTCTTCATTGACTACACATGGGCATGCCTCATGATAGGCTCTGCTAAGTGAGCACCAAGGATGCTAAACTGCAGGTCTTAGATCCAGTGGTAATTTCTGTGCCATTGGAAAAATAAAGGCAGTCCCAAGCTTGGTCAGGGGCACTTCAATAATGTTCCCCCTACCACAAACCCGATTGGAATTTGGCCTTGGACATTCAGGTATAGTTTCCCCCAGGGAGAGTCAAACCCTCACCATTAATCAGTTCTGCAGGTGATCCCCAATGCTGCAGAATCATCCTCATATACCTACAAGGAACTGCACAGTCCACAACACCTCCACCATCACCTCCACACTAGGGGATCCAAATATATTTTCAGAGAACAGAGCAGCCATTGGGATAGAGCCCTGTTGCTTAGCAACCTGATGCCTACTGTGAGGAAGGAGAGGGTCAGCATAATCTGTGCATGTACACTCCAAGCACAAGCCAGAAATCTATGCTGCTTTGGAAACATGGCTGACACTTTCTTCTCCACAGTTTTGAGGGTCTGTGAGATTTTTTCTCTGAAGTTTCTTAAGTTGATATTTCCTACTGTGTATTATGCACACCACAGTACAGGGAATCCTATTTGGATTAATGGGAAAGACTGAGAAACACTTGATGTGGTTGTAGATGCTTGTGCACACAAGGCTCAGCAGAGAAGCCTCTATTGGAAAGTGGATATGAGGGAGGTGAAATCATGTAACTAGAAGTAGGTGACAAAAGGAGGAAAAAGGAATCTAGCACAGTGCAGCAATAAACAATACTACAAGGAAGATGCATAGACAGTTTGTAGAGTAGGTGTTTATATAATTAGAAATCTTTAATCAAATGCCTTGAATTTAACCCATTAATTCAAACTTGTGCAATGTGGGATGCAAAGAAGTTATCACAAGTTACTTGCTTTCCTGAAACATTGTTTTGAATTATTATAATGTGGTGATTTTTGATACTTGTGTGTTGTTGTACCTTATAGATAATGTTTAAAATGAATTCAATACAATGAAAGAAACAAAAGTTTAACTTCTCATTAAAAATAATCACCATGAGGCCACAATAATTTTCTGCCAATTCCACCTAAAATTCATAAACTCATTTTCATCAGGAAAAACCCCTAAAAGAAACACAATTTGAGGCATATTCTTTAAAAGGATGTTTCAGCAGTTTTCTAATATCTACACATGAAGGATTAATTGACATATATTTAGATGAAGAGAATACACATACCTGTAAAAAATGCCACATTTGATATAAGAATGGACACTATATTTGTTTTGTGCCTTTCTACATTTCTGTCATTATTATTACTATTAACATTTTGCTTAGTTGATAGGATATGATTGGGTAAATTTTGAGGTTGGACAAGGACCAAGGAAGAGATATTTTTACTACAACCAGGTTAATTTAATGATTGTGGCAATGTTCCTGCGAATACATAAGAGAATGCCTCTGTTAATTAAGTGAAATACTACAAGAGTAATTAAAGAAACTGAATTTTTACAACATAAATTTAAAATTGTTAAAAAAAAACCTTATTATACAAGGAATATTAAACAATTTTAAATCAGTGAAAAAAAGAAATTAAATAAAGACAGTTCACATGTGTTGGTTTCCCTCATCATGAAAGCAGATGTTAAGGTCATGGTGAGACTACAATGATTTGCTTTAATGGGATATGAGAAGAATGGTCACCATCAGTGCCACATGGGCCTATGCTCTTGAACTTCAGCAAATTTGGGAATGGGGTGGTCGGGGATCCCTCTTCCTTTGCTAATAAACTTGCTTTCACATCTGGAATAAAATATGTGTTATATTTCTGGTAGATCTCTCCAAAGTCCAGCACCATGTAAAATGGGGACTTGGAGTCAGCATTCACATGTACATGTGTACCATTCTAACTGACAAAGTCAGGGTATGTTGGTTCCCAAGACAGGGATACCCCTCAGAGCAATGATAATTCCTGGACCAAGGAACAGGCATTATTCAGTGTACACCATTATGCCTGCCCTCTGGGAGTCTCCACACCTGTCCCCAATCATGCCTCCAAGCCACTAAACACAAAAAATTTCAGCTTCTCCATGTGTCATGTATTCTCTTCATTTTGGGACCACCTTGACTATTACTCAGAATTTAGGCCCAGAATGAGATTTCAGGCAGTCATAAACAGAGCAAGAAATCCCACCACTAAGAGAGCCATGAGCCAATCCTCATGTCAACTATAAACAGTGGACAGGGCTGACATCTCAATGTTGTCCAATTTCCCTGACTTAATGTGGGTTCATTGACTGCACATGGGCATGCCTCATAGTAGGCTCTGCTAAGTGAGCAAATGGGATACTAATCCACTTGTCTTAGATTCAGAGGTAATTTCTGTGCAATTGGAAAAAAAGTCATACCTATGCTTGGCTAGGGTCATTTCATTAAAGTTCCCCCTTCCCATCACCAAATTGACATTTGCCTTTGTAAATTCATGTATAGTTTCCTCCAGTGAGAGACAAACCCTCACCATCCATCAGTCCTTGGGGCTGCAGAATAATCCTCATATACCTACAAAATCTGCACAGGCAACAACACCTCCACAATCACCTGCACACTTGGGGATCCCATTATATTTTCAGACTACGAGTTAGCCATTGTGACAGAGCCCTGTTGATTAGCAACCTGATGCCTATTGTGAGGTAGGATATGTTCAGCATAATTTGTGTGTGCGTTTTCCAAGCACCCACCAGAATTCTATGCTGCTTTGGAACCTGGGCTGACACTGTCTCCTCCACAGGTTTGAACCAAGTGAGATTTCTTCCCTGAGGTATCTTAACTTGGGTTTTCCTGCTGTTTACTAGGCTTACCAGAGTTCAGGGATTCTTATTTGGAGTAAAGGGAAAGATTCAGGAACAGTGTGGTCTGTAGCTGCTTGTGCACAGAAGGCTCAGCAGAGGAGCCTCTATTTGAAAATGAATATGAGTGATGTGAAGTCATGTATCTGTAGCTAGTTGACAAGAGGGTAAAGAGTAAACCTATGACAGTCCAACAATAAGTAATACCCCAAGGAATATACATGGACTGTATGAAGAGTACTGTTTATAATATTAGAAATCTTTAATCAAATGCCTTGCAGATAACCTATTAATGCAAACTTGTGCAATGCAGCAAGCGAAGAAGTTATTTCAGATTACTTGCTTTCCTGAAACTTCGTGTTGTTTCTTTGTAAAGTGGTGATTTTTGATACCTGTGTGTTGTTGTAGCTTATAGAAAATGTTTAAACTGAATTCAATACAATGAAAGAAACAAAAATTAAACTTCTCATTTAAAAGAATATCACCATAAGGGCAGAATAATTTTCTGTCAATACAGCCTGTAATTCATAAACTCAATTTCATCATGAAGAACCTCTAATAAGAAACAAAATTTGAGGAATATTCTTTAAATGGATGGTTCAGCAGTTTTCTAATATGTTCAGATGAAGGAAATAATTGAGATATATTCAGATGAAAGAGAATAAATGCACCTGTAAAAGAAATGCCACATTTGATAAGAGATTGAACACTATTTTTGTTTTGTGCCTTTCTACATTTCAGTCATTATTATTACTAATAACATTTTGCTTGTGCGATAAGTTATGATTGGGTTATTGTTGAGTTGGAGCCAGGCCCCTAGATGAGATATTCATAATACAACCACATTAATTTAATGATTGTTGTAATGTTCCTGAGATACATAAGAGAATGCCTCTGTTTTTAAGTGAAATACTACAGGAATAATTAAAGAAACTGACATTTTTTTAAAACAAATCTGAAATTGTTAAAGAAAATCTTATTACACAAGGAATATGAAAAAATGTTAAATCAGTGAAAAAAATTAAATAAAGTCAGTTTACATGTGTTGGTTTCCCTCCTCAAGAAAGCATAAAGTCAGATCAGGGTGAGATTGCCCTGCATGCTTTCATGGCATATAGAGGAATGTTCAGTCAGTGTCACTTGGGCCTAATCCACTGGGCTTCAGGAAATTTGGGAATGGAGAGGTCAGGGAAGTCTTCTTTCATTGCTAATAAACTACTTCAGATATGGAACAACATATCTGCCACATTTGTGCTTAATCTTTCCCAGGCCCAACACCATGTAAAAGGGTGACTGGGTGAGCACTCATGGTGACATGTTTATCATTTTAACTGATAGAACCAGGGTATGTTGGCTCCAAAGACAGGGATATCACTTAATGCAGTGATTTTTCCTGGACCAAGGAAAAAAAATAGTGTTCACAATCATACCTGCCCTCTGGGTGTCTCCATACCTATCCCAATCATGCCTCCAACCTACTAAACACAAGAAATATCAGCCTCTTCATGTATCATGTGTTCTCCTAATCACAGGAACACATTGACTGTCATTCAGCATTTAGGCCCAGAAGGAGATTTTGGGCAATCATAAATAGAGCAAGAAATCCCACCACTAAGACAGTTATGAGTCAATCCTCATGTCAGCTATAGACAGTGGACAGGGCAGACACATCAAAGTTGTCCAAATTTCCCTGACTTAAAGTGGGTTCATAGACTGTACATGGGCATGCCTCATGCTCTGCTCTGCTAAGTGAACACATGGGGTGCTAAGATATGTGTCTTAGATCCAGCAGTAATTTTTCTGCCATTGGAAAAAAAGGCAGGCCCATTCTTGCCAGGGGCACTTCATTATACTTTTCCATAGTACACACCCAACTGGAATTTGCCTTGGGCATTCCTGTATTGCTTCCTCTGGGGAGAGCCAAACCCTCAGCCTCCATCAGTGCTGCAGGTGATACTTGGGGCTGCACAATAATCCTCGTATGACTACAACAAACTGCACCAGCCACAACCCCTCCAACATTACCTGCACACGTTTGGTACCCATTATATTTTCAGACCACAGTGCAGCCATTGGGATAGAGCCCTGCTGCTTAGCAACCTGATGTCAATTGTGAGGTAGTAGATGTTCAGTGTAATTTGTGCATGTGCATTCCAAGCACCCAACAGAATTGCACTGGTACCTGGGCTGACACTGCCTCCCCAAAAGGTTCATGCCCCAGTGTGATTTCTTCCCTTAGGTTTCTTAACTTGGGATTTCCTGCTGTATATTAGGCCCACCATGGTCCAGGGATTCCTATTCAGAGTAAAGGAAAAGATTCAGAAACAGTTGGTGGGGTGCGTAGTTGCTTGTGCAACAAGGCTTAACAGAGAAGTCTCTTTTTAAAGGTAAATATGAAGGATGGGAAATTGTGTAACCATAGTTAGATGACAAGAGGGGGAATAGGTAAACCTAGGACTGTGCAGCAATAAACAATAACCAAAGGAAGATACATGGACTGTATGAAGAGTACTGTTTATAATAATAGAAATCTTTAATCAAATGCCTTGAATTGAACCTATTAAAGCAAACTTCTGCAATGTGGGAGACAAAGAAGTTATTTCAGGTTACTTGCTTCCCTGAAAATTTACTTTGCTTTATTATAAAGTGATTTTTGATACTTGTGTGTTCTTGTACCTTATAGATAATGTTTAAAATTAATTCAATGCAATGAAAAAAACAAAAATTTAACCCCTAATGTAAAAATAATCACCATGAGGGCACAATAATTTTATGCCAATACAATCTAAAATTCATAAACTCAATTTCATCAGGAAAAACCCCTAAAAGAAACAGAATTTGAGGTATATTCTTTAAAAGGATGTTTCAGCACTTTTCTAATATACCCAGATGAAGGAAATAATTGAGATATATTCAGATGAAAGAGAATAAATATAACTGTAAAAGATATGCCACATTTCATATGAGAATGGACACTATGTGCATTTTTACATTTCTGTCATTATTATTACTAGTAACATTTTGGTTGGTTGATAGGACATGTTTGGGTTATTGTAGAGGTTGGGACCAGCACCCTAGAGGAGACATTTTTACTACAACCAGGTAAATTAATGATTGTGGTAATGTTCCTGTGAATACATGAGAGAATGCCTATGTTCTTAAGTGAAATACTACAAGAATAAAGAAACTGACATTTTTAAAACATAAATTTAAAATTTTTAAAGAAAAATTTACTATACAAGGAGAATGAAACAATGTTAAATCAGTGAAAAAGAAATTAAATAAAGACAGTTGATGTGTTAGTTTCCCTCCTCATGAAGGCACTGTGTCAGATCAGGGTGAGATTACACTGACCAGATTTCAAAACACATGAGAAGAAGGTCAAAGTTAGCACCACTTGGTCTTACTACCCTGGGCTTCAGCAAATTCAGGAATGGAGAGGACAGGGGGCTCTTCTTCCATTGCTAATAAACTTGCTTTCAGATCTGGAACAAAATATGTGCCACATTTTTTGTTAATCTCTCCCAAGCACAGCACCCTATAAAAGTGTACCTAGGTGTGGGCATTCACAGTTACATGTTTATCATTTTTCATGACAGAGCCAGGGACTGCTGGCTCCCATGACAGGGATATCCCCCAGTGCAATGATAATTCCTGGTCCAAGGAACAATCAATATTCAGTGTACACCATCATGCCTGCCCTCTAGGAGTCTCCATCCCTGTCCCCAATCATGCCTCCAAACCACTCAACACAAAAAATATCTTCCTCTCCATTAATCGTGTGTTCTCTTCATCACAGGACAACCTTGACTGTCATTCAGAATTTAGGCCCAGAATGAGATTTCTGGCAAGCATAAATAGAACAAGAAATGTCACCACCAAGACAGCCATGAGCCAATCCTCATGTCAGCTATAAACATTGGAGAGGGCAGAAACTTCAAAGATGTCCAAATTTCCCTGACTTAAAGAGGGATCATTGCACATGGGCATGCATCATTGTTGGCTCTGCTTAGTGACTGTATGGGATGCTAAGCCACTTGCCTTAGATCCAGTGGATATTTCTGGGCCATTGGAAAAAAAAGGCAGGCCCAAGCTTGGACAGGGGCACTTCATTAAAGCTCCCTCTGCCCCACACCCAATTGAGATTTGCCCTTGGGCATTCCTGTATAGCTTCCTCCAGGAAGAGTCAAAACCTGACCATTCATAGGGGCTGCTGGTGATGCTTGGGGCTGCAGAATCATCCTCATGTACCTACAACAAGCTGCACATGCCACAACACCTCCACCTTCACCTGCAGACTTGGGGTTCCCATTATATTTCCAGATCACATGGCAGACATTGTTACAGAGTGCTATTGCTTAGCAACCCTATCCCTATTGTGAGGTAAGAGAGGGTTGGTGTAACTTGCATATGTCTGCTGATGCACTTGTGAGAATACTATGCCACTTTTGAACCTGGGCTGACACTGTTTCCTCCACAGGTATGAGTCCCAGTGAATTTCCTCCCTGAGGGTTCTGAACTTGGGTTTTCCTGCTGTATATTAGGCACACCAGGGTACAGTACTTTATTTAGAGTAAAGGGAAAGTTTCAGAAACAGTTGGTGTTGTGTGTAGCTGCTTGTGCCCACAAGGCTTAGCAGAGAAGCCTCTATTTAAATGTGAATATGAAGGATGTGAAGTCATTTAACCATAATTAGATGGCAAGTGGGGGAAAAAGTAAACCTAGGACTCTGCAGCAATAAACAATACCCCAAGGAAGATACATGGACTGTATGAAGAGTACTGTTTATAATAATAGAAATCTTTAATCAAATGCCTTGAATTGATCCCATTAAAGCAAACTTATGCAATGCAGGAGGCAAAGAAGTTATTTCAGGTTACTTGCTTTCCTGAAACTTTGCTTTGCTTTATTATAAGGTGGTGATTTTTGATACTTGTATGTTGTACTTTAAAGATAATTTTTAAATTGAATTCAATACAATGAAAGAAACAAAAATTTAACTTCTCATTTAAAAATAATCAGCATGAGGACACAATAATTTTATGTCAATACAGCCTGAGATTCAAAAACTCAATTTCATCAGGAAAAAACCCCAAAAATCTTAATTTGAGGTATATTCTTTAAAAGGATGTTTCTGCAGTTTTCTAATATGTCCAGATGAAGGAAATAATTGAGATATATTCAGATGAAAGAGAATATATATACCTGTATAAGAAATGCCACATTTGATATGAGACTGGACACTATTTTTGTTTTGTGCCTTTCTACATTTCTATCATTATTATCACTTTTAACATTTTGATTGGTTGATAGGTCATGACACAGTAATTGATGAAGTTGGGAGCAGGAATCTAGTTGAAATACTTTTTTTCTACAGCCAGATTAATTTGATGATTGTGTTAATGTTCCTGTGAATAAATAAGAGAATGCCTCTGTTCTTAACTGAAATAATACAAGAATAACTAAAGAAACTGTCCTTTTTTAAACATATATTTAAAATTGTTAAAGAAAACTTTATTATACAAGGAATATGAAATAATGTTAAATCAGTGAAAAAAAGAAAGTAAATAAACACAGTTCACATGTTTTGGTTTCCCTCCTCATGAAGGCACAGGGTCATATCAGGGTGAGATTACACTGACCTGCTTTCAAGGGATATGAGAAGAATGGTCACAGAATGTACCACGTGGTTCTACTCCCCTGGGCTTCAGCAAATTGGGGAATAGAGTGTTTGGGAAGTCTTCTTCCTTTGAAAATAAACTTGATTTCAGATCTGGAACAAAATATGTGCTGTATTTGTGGCTAATCCCTCTCAACTCCAGCACCATGTAAAAGGGTGGAATGGAGTGGGCATTCACATTTACTTGTGTAGCATTCCAACTGACAGATCCAAGGAATGTTGGCTCCCAGGACAGGGATATCCCTCAGTACAATGATTATTCCTGGACCAAGGAACAAATAATATTCAGTGTAGTCCATCATGCCTGCACTCTGGGAGTCTCCATACCTGTCCCCAATCTTGCCTACAATCCAGTCAACACCAGAAATATCATCCTCTCCATGTATATTGTGTTCTTTTCTTCACAGGACAATCTTGACTATCACTCAGCATTTAGGCCCAGAATGAGATTTATGTCAGTCATAAATAGAGCAGAAAATCCCACCACTAAGACAGCGATGAGCCAATCCTCATGTCAGCTGTAAAAACACAGCAGACCAGTCAAAATTTTCCAAATATCCCTTATTTAAAGTGGGTTCAATGACTGCAAATGGGAATGCCTCATGGTAGGCTGTGCTAAGTGAGCACATGGAATGCTAAGATGCTTGTCTTAGATGCCATGGTAATTTCTGTGCCATTGGGAGAAAATTGACAGGACAATGCTTGGCCAGGAGCACTTCATTAAAGTTCCACCTACCACACTCCCAATTGGATTTTGCACTTGTTCATTCCTGTATAGCTTCCTCCAGGAAGAGTCAAAGCTGCACCATCCATCAAGGCTGCAGGTGATCCTAGGGGCTGCAGAACAATCCTCATGCACCTACAACAAATTGCCTAGGCCACAACACCTCCACAGTCAACTGCATACTTGGGGATCCCATTATTGTTACACATCACAGGGCAGTCAATGGGATAGTGCCTTGTTGCTTAGCAACCTGAAGCCTACATGAGGCAGGAGAGGTTCAGCATCATTTGCACATCTGCATTCAAAGAACATATCAGAATTTTAGACCACTTTGGGCTTACACTCTCTCCTCCACAGTTTTGAGCCCCAGTGATTTCTTCCCTGAGGTTCTTAACTTGGGGTTCCCTGCTGGAAAACCTGGGTACAGGGATTCCTATTTGGAGTAATGGGAAATATTCAGAAACATACGATGCGGTTTCTAGCTGTTTCTACACACAAGGCTCAGGAGAGAAGACTGAAAGTGGATATGAGTGATGTGAAGTCTTTTAACTGGAACTAGATGAGAAGAGGCAGAAACAGCAAACCTAGGACTGTGCAGCAATAAACAATACACCAAGGAAGATACATGGACTGTATGAAGAATACTGTTCATAATATTAGAAATTTTAATCAAATGCCTTGAAGATAACCCATTAATGCAAACTTGTGCTAGGTGGGAAGCAAAGTAGTTATTTCAGGTTACTAGATTTCCTGAGACTTTGCTTTGCTTTATTATAACTTGGACAGTTATAATACTTGTGTGTTGTTGTAGCCTATAGATAATGTTTAAAATGAAATCAAAACAATGAAAGAAATGAAAATTAAACTTCTCATTTAAAAAAATCTCCATTAGGACACAATAATTTTCAGCAAATACAGCCTAAAGTTCATAAACTCAATTTCATCAGGAAGGACCTCTGAAGAAAATCACAATTTGAGAAATATTCTTTAAAAGGATGTTTCAGCAATTTTCTAATATGTCCAGATGAAGGAAATAATTGAGATATATTCAGATGAAAGAGAATAAATATTCCTGAAAAAGAAATGACATGTTTGTTATGGGACTGGACACTATTTTTGTTTTGTGCCTTTCTACATTAATATCATTATTATTACTATTAACATTTTGCTTGGTTGATAGGACATGATAGAGTAATTCCTGAGGTGGATACCAGGCCCCTACATGAGATATTTTTACTACAACCAGGTTAATTTAATGATTTTGTTATTCTTCCTGTAAATACATAAGAGAATGTCTCTGTTTTTAAGTGAAATATTATCAGAATAATTAAAGAAACTGACATTTTTTAAGACATAAATTTAAGTTGTTAATGAAAATCTTACTATACAGGTAATATGAAACAATGTTATATTAATTTAATGATTGTGGTAATGTTCCTGTGACTATATAAGAGACTGCACCTGTTCTTAAATGAAATAGTACAAGAATAATTAAAGGATCTGACATTTCTTAAAACATAATTTTAAAATTGTTATAGAAGACCTTATTATAAAAGAATATGAAACAAATTTAAATCAATGATAAAAGAAATTAAATGAAAACACTTCACATGTGTTGGTTTCCCTCCACATGAAGGCATGGGTTACAATCAGGTTGAGATTACACTGAAGTGCTTTCATGGAATATGAGAAAAATGGTCACAGACAGTGCCACTTGGCCCTACTCCCCTGGAATTCAGCAAATTCATGAATGGAGAAGTCAAGGAATTCTTCCTTTGCTAATAAACATGCTTTCTGATCTGGAACAAAATATGTGCCCATTTGTGGTTAATCTCTCCCAAGTCCAGCACCATGTAAAAGGGGGACTCAGGGTGGGCATTCACAGTTACATGTGTATCATTCTAACTGACAGAACCATGGAATATTTGTTCCCAGGACAGGGTTATCCCTCAGGGCAATGACAATTTCTGAACCTAGGGAAAAACAATATTCTGTGTACACTATCATGCCTGCCTTCTGGGAGTCTACAAACCAATCCCCAGTCACGCCTCTAACAAATTCAAGACATAAAATATCACCTACTCCACATATCATGTGTTCTCTTCATCACAGGACCACTTTGACTGTTGCTCAGCATTTAGGCTCAGAATAAGACTTCTGTATAGCACAAATAGAGAAAGAAATCCCACCACTAAGACAGGCATGAGCCACTCCTCATGTCTGCTATAAACAGTGGACAAGGCAGACACATCAAAGTGGTCCAAATTTCCCTCACTTAAAGTGATTTCATTGACTGCACATGGTCATGCCTCATGGTAGGCTCTGCTACATGAGCACCCGGGATTCTTGGCTACATGTCTCATATGCAGTGGTAAATTATGTGCCATTGGAAAAAAATGCAGGAAAAAGCTTGGTCAGGTACACTTCATTAAAATTCCACCTACCACAGGCCCAATTGGAATTTGCCCTTTTGCATTCCTTTGTAGCATCTTTCAGGGACAAAACTTCACATTCCATCAGGGCTGCAGACGACCATCAGTACTGCAGAATCATCCTCCTATACCTACAACTAACTGCACAGGCCACAACACCTCCATGATCACATGCAAACTTGGGGAGCCCATTATACTTTCAGACCACAGGACAGCCATTGAGATTGAGCCCTGTTGCTTAGCAACCTGATGACTATTGTGAGGCAGGAGAGGTCAACATCATTTGTGCATGTGCATTCCAAGCTTCCAGCAGAATTCTAGGCCACTTTGGAACCTGGGCTGTCTATGTCTCCTCCACAGGTTCAAACCCCACTGAGATTTCTTCCCTGAGGTTTATTAACTTGGGATTGCCTGCTGTATATTAAGCACACTTGAGTAGAGAGATTTCTATTTTGTGTAATGGAATGATTCAGAAACACCTGGTGTGGTGTGTAGCTGATTCTGCACACAAGACTCAGCAGAGAAGCCTCTATTTGAAAGTGGATATGAGGGATGTTAAGTTGTGTAACTGGAAATAGATGACAGGAGGGGGAAACAGGAAACCTAGGGCCATGCAGCAATAAAAAAATATCCAAAGGAGGATACATGAACTGTATGAAGATAACTCTTTATAATATTAGAAATCTTTAATCAAATGGCTTGAAGATAACCCATTAATGCAAATTTGTGCATGTGGAAGCAAAGTAGTTATTTCAGGTTACTTGAATTCCACAGTCTTTTCTTTGTTTTATTATAAAGTGGTGAGTTTTGATCCTTCTGGATTGTTGTAGCTGATAGATAATGTTTAAAGTGAGATCAGTACAATAAAAGAAAAAACATTATATTTCTCAATAAAAAAATCACCATAGGTACAATAATTTTCTGCAATACAGCCAAAAATTCATAAATTTGATTTCATCCTGATGAACCTCTGGAAAAAAACACAGTTTGAGGAATATTCTTATAAGGATGTTTCAGCAGCTTTCTAATACGTCCAGATGAAGGAAATAATTGAGATATATTCAGATGAAAGTGAATAAATAGACAAGAAAAAGAAATGCCATGTTTGATATGAGACTGGACACTATTTTTTTGTGCCTTTCTATAGTGCCATCATTATTATTACTCTTAACATTTTCCTTCTTTGATAGGACATTATTGAGTAATTGTGGAGGTGGGGTCCAAGCACCTAGATGAGATAATTTTACTAAACCCCAGTTAATTTAATGATTGTGGTAATGTTCTTATGATTACATAAGAGACTGTCCCTGTTCTTAAGTGAATTATGACAAGAATAATTAAAGAAACTGACATTTTTAAAACATAATATTAAAATTGTTATAAAAACCTTATTATACAAGGAAATTAAACAAAGTTAAATCAGTCAGAAAAGAAACTAAAGACACTACACATTTGTTGGTTTCCATCCTCATGAAGGCACAGGCTCATATCAGGTCAAGATTACACTGACATCTTTCATGGGATATGAGAAAAATGGCCAAAGTCAGTGACACTTGGACCTTCTCCTTTGGGCTTCAGCATATTTGGGAAAATAGAGGTTGGGGAAAACTTTTTCATTTGCTGATAAACTTGCTTTCAGATCTGTAACAAAATATATGCCTCATTTGTGGTTCAAGTCTCCCAAGTCCATCAACATTTTATAGGGGCATGTGGGTAGGCATTCACAGATACATGTATCATTCTGAGACAGCCAGGGTATGATGGCTCCCTCGACAGGGATAAAATTGAGTGCAATGATAATTCCTGGACCAAGGAACAAACAATATTCAGGGAACACCATCATGCCTGCCCTCTGGGAGACTCCAAACCTGTCCCCAATCATGTCTCCAAACCACTCAACACAAAAAATATCAGCCTATCCATGAATCATGTGTTCTCTTCACCATAGGATCACCCTGACTGTCACTCAGTATTTAGGCCCTGAATGAGACTTCTTGCAAGCATAAATTGAGCAAGAATTCCCACCACTAAGACAGCCAAGAGCCTATCCTCATGTCAGCCATAAACAGAGACAGGGCACACACATCAAAGATATCCAAATTTCCCTTACTTAAAGTGCATTCATTGACTTTACAAGGACATGTCTCATGGTAGGCTCTGCTAGGTGAGCACCAGTGATGCTAAGCTTCATGTCTTAGAACCAGCAGTAATTTCTGTGCCATTTGAAAAAAAGGCAGGCCCAAACTTGGACAGAGCAGTTCATTAAACTTCTGCCTACTCCACACCCAAGTGGAATTGGCCTTTGGGCCTTCCTGTATAGCATCCTCCAGGGAGAGTCAAAACCTCAGCATCCATCAGTGTGGAAGGCAATCCTTGGGGCTGCAGAATCATCCTCATATACCTACAACAAACTGCACAGGCTACAACACCTCCACCATCACCTGCAAACTTGGGGATCCCATTCTATTTTCAGACCTCAGGGCAGCCATTGGGATAGGCACTGTTGCTTAACAACATGATGCCTATTGTGAGGCAGGAGATGGTCAGCATAATTTGCACATGCACATTCCAAGCACCCACCAGAATTCTAGGCTGCTTTGGAACCTGGGCTGACTGTGTCTCTTCCACAGGTTCAAGACCCTGTGAAATTTCTTCCCTGAGGTTTCTTAACTTTGAATTTCCTGCTGTATATTAGGTACACCTGGGTATATGGACTCCTATTTGGAGTAATGGGAAAAATTCAGAAACACTTGGTGTGATGTGTAGCTGATTCTGCACACAATGCTCAGCAGAGAAGCCTCTATTTGAAATTGTATATGAGGGATGTGAAGAATTTTAACTGGAACTAGATGTCAAAGGGGGAAACAGGAAACCTAGACTGTGAAGCAATACACAATACCCCAAGGAATATAAACAGACTCTATGAAGAGTACTGTTTATAATATTAGAAATTTTAATCAAATTCCTTGAAGATAACACATTAATGCAAACTTATGCAATGAAGGAAGCAAAGTAGTTATTTAAGGTTGTTAGCTTTCCTGAGACTTTGCTTTGCTTTATTAAAAAGTGATGAGTTTTGATACTTCTGTGTTGTTGTAGCTTATCAATAATATTTAACATGAATTCAATACAATGATAGAAAAAAATTAAAACTTCTAATTTAAAAAAAAAAATCACCATGAGGACACAATGGTTTTCTGCAAATACAGCCTAAACTTCATAAACTCAATTTAATCAGGAAGAACCTCTGAAAATATCACAATATGAGGAATATTCTTTAAAAGGACGGTTCAGAAGTTTTTAAATATGTCCAGATGAAGGAAATAATTGAGATATTTTCAGATGAAAGAAAACAAATATACCTGAAAAAGTAATGCCATGTTTAATATGGGACTGGACATTTTTTGTGTGTGTGGCTTACTACATTTCTATCACTATTATTACTATTAAAATTTTACTTGGTTGATAAGTCATGATTCAGTAATTGTTGAGGTGGGGACAAGGCCACTAGATGAGATATTTTTACTTTAACCAGGTTAATTTAATGATTGTGGCAATGTTCCTGGGAATACATAAGAAACTGTTCTGTTCTTAAGTGAAATACTACAAGAATAATTAAATTAACTGATATTTTTTAAAACATAAATTTAAAATTGTTAAAGAAAACCTTATTAAACAAGGAATATGAAACAGCATTAAATTGGTGGTAAAAGAAATTAAATAAAGACTCTAAACATATGTTGTTTTCCTGTCTCAGAAAGGTACAGGGTCAGATCAAAGTGAAATTCCACTGACCTGCTTTCATGGGATATGATAAGAATCATCATAATCAGTGCCACTTGGGCCTACTACTATTGATATCAGCAAATTCTGGAATGGAGATGTCAGGGAAGACTTCTTTCTAGGCTAATAAACATACTTTCAGATCTGGAACAAAATATGTGCCACATTTATGGTTAATCTCTCCCAAGTTCAGCACTGTGTAAAAGGGGGACTTGGGGTGGGCATTCACAGTTACATGTATATAATTCTAACTGACAGAGCCAGGGAAATTTGGCTCACTGAGCAAGCATATCTCTCAGGGCAATGATAATTCCTGGACCAAGGAACAAACAGTATTCAGTGCACACCATCATGCCTGCCCTCTGGGAGACTCTATCCCTATCCCCAATCAGGCCTCCATCCCACTCAACACAAAAAATATCAGCCTTTCCACATATCATATGTTCTCTTCATAATATGACCACCTTGACTGTCACTCAGTATTTAGACACTGAATGAGACTTCTCACAAGCATAAATAGTACAAGAAATCCAACGACTAACACAGCCATGAGCCAATCCTCATTTCACCTACAAACATTGGACAGGGCAGACACAACAAATTGTCCAAATTTCCCTGATTTATGGTAGGTTCATTTACTGCACATGGGTTCTGCTAATTGAGCACCAGGGATGCTAAGATGCACATCTTAGATCCAGAAGTAATTTCTGTGCTGTTTGGAAAAAAAGACAGGCCCAAGCATGGCAAGGGGCACTTCATTAAACTTCTGCCTACCCCACACCATATCAGAATTTGCCCCTGAGCATTCCTGTATAGCATCTCCCAGGGAGAATCAAACCACACCAACCATCAGGGCTGCAGGTGATCCACAGGGCTGCAAAATCATCCTCATATACCTATAGCAAACTGCACAAACCACAACACCTCCAACATCACCTGCACACTTGGGGAGCCCATTGTATTTTCATACCACAGGGTAGCCATTGTGTTAGAGCCCTGTTGCTTTGCAACCCAATGCCTACTGAGAGGTAGGAGTTGTTAAGCATAATTTGTGCATGTGTATTCCAAGCACCCACCAGAATTCTATGCTGCTTTGGAATGAGTACTGACACTGTCTTCTCCACAGGTTTGAGCCCCACTGAGATTTCTTCCATGGGGTTTCTTAACTTGGGATTGCCTGTGGTATATTAGGCACACTTGGGTACAAGTATTCCTATTGGGAATAATGGGAAAGATTCAGAAACACCTGGTGTGGTGTGCAGCTACTTCTGCACACAAGGCTCAGCAGAGAAGCCTCTATTTCAAAGTGGATATGAGGAGGGTGAAGTCATGTAACTCAAAGTACATGACTAGAGGGGGAAAAAGGAAACCTAAGACTGTTCAGTAATAAACAATACCCCAAGAAAGATACATGGAGTGTATGAAAGTACTGTTTATAAAATTAGAAATTTTAATCAAATGCCTTAAAGATGACCCATTACTGCAAACTTTTACAATGTGGGAAGCAAAGAAGTTATTTCAGGTTACTAGCTTTCTTGATACTTTGCTTTACTTTATTATAAAGTGTGGTTTTTTTTTTTTTTGATCCTTGTGTGTTGTGGTAGCTTATAGATAATTTTTAAAATGAATTAAATATAATGAAAGAAACAAAAATTTAACTTATCAATAAAAAAATCACCATGATGGCACAATAATTTTCTGCCAATACAGCCAAAAATTCATAAACTCAATTTCATCAGGAAGAACCTCTGGGAAAAAAAAACACAATATGAGTAATATTCCTTAAAGGATGGTTCAGCAGTTTTCTATTATGTCCAGATGAAGGAAATAATTGACATCTGTTCATATGAAAAAGAATAAATATACCTGAAAAAGGAATGCTATGTTTGATATGAGACTGGACACTGTTTTTGTTGTGTGCCTTTCTACATTTCTATCATTATTATTACTATTAACATTTTGCTTGTTTCATAAGACATGATTGGGTAATTGTTGAGGCTCAGTCAAGAACCCAAGATGGAATATTTTTACTACAACCAGGTTAATTTAATGATTGTGGTTATGTTCCTGTGACTACATAAGGGACTGCCACTGTTCTTAAGTGAAATACTACAAGAGTAATTAGAAAAACAGAAATTTGTAAAAAAATAAATAAATTTAAACTGTAAAAGAAAACCTAACTATACAAGGACTATGAAACAATGTTTTATCGGTGATAAAAAAATAAAATAAAGACACTTCACAGTGGTTGCTATCCTTCCTCATGAAGGCACATGGTCAGATCAGGGTGAAACTAAAATGACCTCTTTCATGATATGAGAAGATTCAATCACAGTCATTGCCACTTGGGCCTACACCCTTTGTCTTCAACAGATTTGGGAATGGAGAGGTTGGGGAAGTCTTCTTCCTTTGCTAATTAACTTGTTTTCAGATCTGGAACAAAATATGTGCCATACTTGTGGTTAATTTCTTGCAAGTCCAGCACCATGTAAAAGGGGGATTTGGAGTGGGCATTCACAGTTACATGTGTATCATTCTAACTGACAAAGCCAGGGTATATAGGCTCCCAGGACAGGGATATAACTCCAGGCAATGATAACTCCTGGCCAAGAAACATACAGTATTCAGTGTACACCATGATGCCTGCCCTCTGGGAGTCTCCATCCTGGTCCCCAATTATTCATCCAACCCACTGAACACAAAAAATATCAGCCTCTCCACGTAACATGTGTTCTTTTCATAAGAGGATCACCGTGACTGTCACTCAGCATTTAGGCCCAGAATGAGACTTCTGGCAACCATAAATAGAGCAAGATATCCCACCACTAAGACAACCATGAGCCAATCCTCCTGTCAGCTATAAACAGTGGGGAAGGCAGACACATAAAGTTGTACAAATTTCCCTGAATTAAAGTGGGTTCATTGACTGCACATAGGCATGCCTCATGGTAGGTTCTGCTAAGTGAGTACCCAGGATGCTAGACTGCATATCTTACATCCAGTGGTAATTTCTGTGCCATTGGAAAAAAAAGGCAGGCCCACGCTTGCCTAGGGTCACTTCATTAAACTTCTGCCTACCCCACACCCAACAGGAATTTGCACTTGGACCTCCCAGTTTAGCATCCTCCAGGGAGAGTCAAATGCTCACCATCCATTGGGGCTACAGATTTTCCTCATGGCTTCAGAATCATCTTCATATCCCTACAACATCCTGCACAGAACACAACACTTCCACCATGAAGTGTACACTTGGGGATCCCACTATATTTTCAGACGACAGGGCATCCATTGGGATAGAGTCCTTTTTCTTAGCAACCTGATACCTATTGTGAGGCAGGAGAGAGTCAGTATCATTTGTGCATGCATATTTGAATCACCCACTAGAATTCTAGGCCACTTTGGAACCTGGGCTGATTCTGTCTCCTCCACAGAATCAAGCCCCAGTGAGATTTCTTCCCAGAGGTTTCTTAACTTGGGATTTCCTGCTGTATATTAGGCACACCTGGGTACAGGGATTCCTATTTGGAGTAATGGGAAAGATTCAAAAACACTTGGTGTGTTGTGTAGCTGATTCTGCACACAGGGCTCAGCAGAGAAACCTCTATTTGAAAGTGGATATGAGGGATATGAAGTTGTGTAACTGGAACTGGATGATAAGAGGTTGAAACTGGAAATCTAGGACTGTGCAGCAATTATCAATACCCCAAGGAAGATACAGGGACTGTGTGAAGAATACTGCTTATATTCTTAGAAATTTTAAGCAAATGCCTTGAAGAAAACCCATTAAAGCAAATTGAGCAATGAGGGAAGCAAAGTAGTTAATTCAGGTTATTAGGTTTCCTGAGACTTTGCTTAATGATAAAGTAGTGATTTTTTGGACATTTTTTTAATTCAGTTTTATTGAAATATATCACATACCATGCAATCATCCAGGGTATGCAATTAACTGTTCACAGTATGATCGCATAGTTATGCATTCATCACCACAATCTATTTCTGAACATTTTCCTTACATCAGAAAGAATAAGAATAATAAAAAATAAAAGTAAAAAAGAACACACAATCCAACCCCCATCCCAACCTATTTGTCATTTAGTTTTTATCCTCTTTTTTCTACTCAGCAATCCATACAATAGATAAAGGGAGTTTGATCCACAAGGTTTTCACAATCACATGGTAACCCCTTGTAATCTACATTTTTATATAATCATCTCCAGGATTCCAGACTGCTGGGTTGGAGTTTGGTGGTTTCAGGGTATTTACTCCTAGCTATTCCAATACATTAAAACCTGAGAGGTGTCATCTATATAGTGCATAAGAATGTCCACCAGAGTGACCTCTCAACACCATTTGAAATCTTTCAGCCACGGAAACTATGTCATCTCATTTTGCATCCACCTTTTGGTCAAGAAGATATTGCCAATCTCATGATGCTGGGTCCAGATTCATCCCTGGGAGTCATATCCTGTGTATCCAGGGAGATTTACACCCCTGGGAATTGGGTCCCATGCAGGGGGGAGGGCAGTGAGTTCACCTGCTGATGTGGCTCAGTTAGAGGGAGAGAGAGGGCCACATCTGAGTCAGGGGGAGAATCTGAGGCACAAATATATGCAAGTTTAGCCTCTCCTCTGCAATAATGAGCTTCATAAGTGCAAGTCCCATGATCAAGGGCTTGGCACATCAAACCATCAGTCCCAATGTTTTTGACATCAACAGCAGTCCAGGTGAAGAAGTCCAACATTTCTTCACCTTCCCCCAGCTCCTCAGGGTGGGGGGGAGGTAAGGTTGTAAATATATTTTTCATTATCTCCCCAAATTACTTTGGGATGTGTCACTATTTCACTCTAGCCTATACTAACCTACTGTATCTCACTTTCTATTCAAACTTCCATAGAATTGTTGTGTTTGAACAAACTGACTGTAGAGTTATACTCTTTAGAAAATATAGAACCTGCACCAAATAGACATCTCTTCCCTTGGTCTTATATGGAAGTTGAAGTTTTAAAACACAGTCTGTTTTGACTTTTACCCTTTGGCCCAGTTTTCCCTAGTCTTGACCAGATCTCCTTCATTCATATCACTAACTGAAGTCTGGGCTTTTTTCAGCTTTTTTTTTTAATGGTTGCTGTATGCACTAATACTGAGATTCATGTCTTCTGAGCTCTAGCTCTGAGTTTCAAGGTGTCTCAGAGATACACATTTTTCCAGAGATCAATAAGGTTATACATTCAGGGATCAGCATCTCAAAATTTAGAGATAGGCATTAAAATTCAGGAATAGAGTTAACTGCTCTAAGAGCTTATGATCTAAGGACTATTACAATAATCATGTCCATTTTAGACAATATTCTAAGATTCAATTCTGAGTTTACACATTATGGTTAGTCTATATTGGTGAGGCATTATAGTGTTTACCTTTATTTCTTGTGTACTTAACTCAAATACTGTGTACAGAATCCATTCACCTCATTGGGTGTCTCACAGTTTCACTACTTCTTGTAGTTGCTCAATGTTCCTTTCTATGCATATGCCACAGTTCAACATTCTGTTCCCCAGTCTATGTACTGTTAGGTAAAGTGGTGATTGTTGATACTTGTGTGATGTTGAAACTCATAGATAATGTTTAAAATGAATTCAATACAATGAAAGAAACAAAGACTAAACTTATCAGTTAAGAAAAATCCTCCATGAGGGCACAATAATTTTCTGCCAATACAGCCTAAAATTCATAATTTCAATTTCATCAGGAACAACCTCTCAAAGAACACACAAATTGAGGAATATTATTTGAAAGGATGTTTCAGCAGTTTTCTAATATGTTCAGATGAAGGAAATAATTCAGATTTTTCAGATGAAAGAGAATAAATATAACTGAAAAAAAGAAATGCCATGTTTGATATGAGACTGGACAGTATTTATGTTTTGTGCCTTTCTATATTTCTATCATTATCACTACTAATAACATTTTGCTTGTTCTTTAGGACATGATAGGGTAATTGTTGAGATGGGGTCCAGGCCCCTAGAAGAGATATTTTACTAAAAGCAGGTAAATTTAATGATTGTGGTAATGTTACTGTGAACACATAAGAGACTATCTCTGTTCTTAAGAGAAATGCTACAAGAATAATTAAAGAAACTGACATTTTTTAAAACATAAATTTAAAATTGTTAAAGAAAATCTTATTTCATGAGAAAACTGAAAAAAAAAAAACACAATTTGAAGAATATTTTTAAAAGGATGGTTCAGAAGTTTTCTAATATGTCCAGATGAAGGAAACAATTGGGATATATTCAGATGAATGAGAAAAAAATATACCTGAAAAATAAATGCCATGTTTGTTATGAGACAGGACACTGTATTTTTTGTGCCTTTCTACATTTCTATCATTATTATTAATATCAACACTTGCTTGTTTGATAGAACATGATTTGGTAATTGTTGAGGTGAGGTCTAGACCACTAGATGAGATAATTTTACTACAATGAGGTTAATTTAATGATTGAGGTAGTGTTCCAGTGAATACATAAGAGACAGTCTCTGTTCTTAAGTGAAATACTAGAAAAATAAAGAAAGTGACATTTTTAAAACATAAATTTGAAATTGTCAAAGAAAGCCTTATTACCCTAGGAATATGAAACAGTCTTAAGTCAGTGATAAAACAAAGTAAATAAAGACACTTCACATGTCTTGGTTTTCCACCTCATGAAAGCACAGGTTCACTTCAGGATGAGATTACACTGAACTGCTTTCATGTGTTATGAGAATAATGGACATAGTCAGTGCCATTAGTATCTACTCCCTTGGGGTTCAGCACATTCAGGAATGGAGAGGTTGGGGAAATCTTCTTAAATTGCTAGTAAACTTGCTTTTAGATCTGGAAAAAAATATGTGCCTCATTTGCAGTTAATCTCTCCCAACTCCAGCACCTTTTAAAAGGGGGTCTAGTGGTGGGCATTCACAGTTACATGTGTATCAACTAACTGACAGAGACAGGAAATGTTGGCTTCCAGGATAGGGATATCCCTCAGTGCAGTGATAATTCCTGGACAAAGGAACAAAAAATACTGTGTGTTCACCATCATGCCTGCACTTTGAGAGTCTCCATCCCTGTCCCCAATCATGTGTCCAACCCACTCAACACAAAAAAATATCATTCTTGCCATGAATCATGTGTTCTCATCACTGGACCACCTTGATGGTCACTCAGCATTTAGGCCCAGAATGAGATTTCTGGCAATAATAAATAGAGCAAAAACCCCACAAGAAGACAGTCATGATCCAGTCCTTGTGTCATCTATAACCAGTGGACAGGGCAGACACCTCAAAGTTGTCTAAATTTCCCTGACTTATTGTGGGTTCATTGAGTGCACAAGGTCATGTCTCATTTTAGGCTCTCCTATGTAATTACACATGAGGCTAAACTGCTTGTCTTAGATACAGCAGTTATTTCCATGTCATTGGAAAAGAAAAGGCAGGCTCAAGTTTGGCCATGGTCACTTCATTAAAGTTACCCCTACCATGAACCCAATTGGAATTTGCCCTTGGGCATCCCTGTATAGATTCCTCCAGGGAGAGTCAAACACTCACCTTCTATTGGGGCTGCAGGTGATCCTCAGGGCTGCAGAATAAGCCTCATATACCTATAACAAACTGCACAGGCCACAACACCTCCACAATCACCTTCACACTTGGGATTCCCATTATATTTTCACACCACAGAGTAGCCAATTGGATAGAGCTGTGCTGTTTAGAACCCTGATGCCTATTTTGAGGTAAGAGAGGATTGGTGTAATTTGCATATGCACATTCCAAGCACCAACCAGAATTCTATGATGCTGTGGAACCTGTGCTGACAGTGTCACCTCCACAGTTTTGAGCCCCAGTGAGATTTCTTCCCTGAGGTTTCTTAACTTGGGATTTCCTGCTGTATATTAGGCACACCAGGGTACAGATTCCTGTTTGGATTAATGGGAAAGATTCTGAAACACTTGATGTTGAGTGTTGCTGCTTGTGCACACAAGGCTCAGCAGAGAAGCATCTATTTGAAAGTGGATATGAGGAATGTGAAGTCATTAAACTGAAACAAGATGACAAGAAGGAGATAGGGAAACCTAGGACTGTGCAGCAATGAACAATACCACAAGGAAGAAACATGAACATTATGAAGAGCACTGTTTATAATTATAGAAATCTTTAATCAAATGCCTTGAATATAAACCAATAATGAACACTTGTGTATTGCAGGAAGCAGAGAAGTTATTACAGGTTACTTGCTTTCCTGAGACATTGCTTTGCTTAGATATAAAGTGTTGATATTTGATACTTGTGTGTTGTACCTTATACATAATTTTTAAAATGAATTCAATACAAAGAAAGAAAGAAATTTTAATTTCTCACTTAAAAATAATCACCATGATGGCACAATAATTTTCTGCCAATACAACCTAAAATTCATGAACTCAATTTCATCAGGAAAAACCCTTAAAAGAAACACAATTTGAGGTATATTCTTTAAAAGGATGTTTCTGCAGTTTTCTAATATGTCCAGATGAAGAAAACAATTGAGATACATTCAGATGAAAGTGAATAAATATGCCTGTAAAAGAAATGCCACATATGATATGAGACTGAACACTATGTTTGTTCTGTTCCTTTCTACATTTCTGTTATTATTATTCTTAACATTTTGCTTGGTCTTTAGGACATGATTGGGTAACTGATGAGGTGGAAACCAGGCCCCTAGATGAGATATTTTTACTACAACCAGGTTAATTTAATAATTGTGGTAATGTTCCTCTAAATAAGTAAGAGAATGCACCTGATCATAATTTAATCCTACGAGAATAATTAAATAAACTGACATTTTTAAACCATATGTTTAAAACTGTTATTGAAAACCTTATTATACAAGGTATAAGAAACAATGTTAAATTGGTGAAAATAGAAATTAAATAAATACAGTTCACATATGTTGGTTTCCTTCCTCATGAAGGCACAGGGGCAGACCAGGGTGAGACTACACCAAACTCCTTTCAAGGGATATGACAAGAAAGGTCAAAGTGAGTGCCACTTGGGCCAACACCCCTGAGCTTCAGCAAATTACAGAATGGAGAAGTCAGGGAAGTCTTCTTCCTTTGCTAATAGACTGCCTTTCAGATCTGGAGCAAATATGTGCTGCATTTGTGGTTAATCCCTCCCAACTCCAGCACCATGTAAAAGGGGGACATGTGGTGGTCATTCACAGTTACATTAAGTATCATCATTTGAACTGACAGATCCAGGGAATGTTAGCTCCCATTACAGGTATATCCCTCAGTGCAATGATAATTCCTGGACCAAGGAACAAACAATATTCAGTGTACACCATCATGCCTGCCCTCTGGGATTCTCCATGCCTGTCCCCAATCATGCCTCCAAGCCAATCAAACAAGAAATATCAGCCTCTCCATGTATTATGTGTTCCCTTCATCACAGGATGAATGTCACTCAGCATTTAGGCCCAGATGAGATTTCTGGCAATCATAAATAGAGCAAGAAATCCCACCATTAAGACAGCCATCAGCAAATCTTCATGTCAGCTATAAACAGTGGACAGGTCAGGAACCTCAAATTTGTCCAAATTTCCCTGACTTAAAGTCAGTTCATTGTACATTGGCATGCTTTATGGTAGGCTCTGCTAATTGATTACTTGGGAGGGTAAGCTGCTTGTCTTAGATCCAGCAGTAATTTCTGTTCCATTGGAAAAAAATGGTATGCCCATACTTGGACAGGGACACATCATTAAAGTTCCGTCTACCACACACTCGATTGAATTTGCTCTTGAGCATCACTGTATCACTTCCTCTAGGGAAAGTCAAGCCCTCAATATACATTGGGGCTGCAGGCAATCCTCAGGGCTGCAGAATATTCCTCATACACCCACAAAAATCTGCTCAGGCCACAAAACATCCACCATCACCTGCATACTTGGTGATTCAATTATATTTTCAGGCCACAGGGCAGCCATTGGGATAGAGCCCAGTTGCCTAGCAATCTGATGTCTATAGTGAGGTAGGAGATGTTCAGCATAATTTGCACATGTGCATTCCAAGCACCTGCCAGAATTCTATGCTGCTTTGGAACCTGGGCTGTCACTGTCTCCTCCACAGGTTCAAGCCCCAGTGAGATTTCTTCCCTGAGGTTTCTTAACTTGGGATTTCCTGCTGTATATTAGGCACACCAGGGTTCAGGGATTCCTATTTGAATTAAAGAGAAAGATTCAGAAACAGTTGTGGTTGTGTGTAGCTGCTTGTGGACACAAGGCTCTGCAGAGAAGGCTCTATTTGAAAGTGGATAAGAGAGATGTGAAGTCATGTAACTGGAACTACATGACAAGAGGGGGAAAAAGGGACCTAGGACTGCACAACAATAAACAATACAAGGAATATACATGGAGTGTATGAAGTGTACTGTTTATAATATTAGATATGTATAATCAAATGTCTTGCAGATAACCGATAAATGCAAACTTGTGCAATGCATGGCAGTAAGTAAAGAAGTTATTTCAGGTTACTTTCTTTCCTGAAACTTTGATTTCCTTTATGATAAACTGGTGATATATGAAACCTGTGTGTTGTTATACCTTATAGATAATGGTTAAAATGAATTCAATACAATAAAGAAACCAAAAATTTAACTTCTTATTTAAAAATAATCACAGTGAGAGCAAAATAATTTTCATCCAATACAACCTAAATTTCATAAACTCTACTTCATCAGGATAAAACCTTAAAAGAAACACAATCTGAGGTTTACTCTTTAAAAGAATGTTACAGCAGATTTCTAATATGTCCAGATGAAGGAAATAATTGCAATATTTTCAGATGAAAGGGAAAAAATATACCTGTAAAAGAAATGCCAGGTTTGATATGAGACTGGACACTATGTTTTGTGCCTTTCTACATTTCTATAATTATAATTACTATTAACATTTTGCTTGGTGGATAGGACATGTTGTTTAATTGATGAGGTGGGGACCAGGCCCATGGTTGAGATATTTTTACTACAACCTGGTTAATTTAATGATTGTGGTAATGTTTCTGTGAATATATAAGATAATGCCTGTGTTCTTAAGTGAAATACTACAAGAATAATTTAAAAAACTGACATTCTTAAACCAATTTATAATTGTTAAAGAAAACCTTATTATACAAGGAATATGAAACAATGTTAAATCAGTGGAAAAGGGAATTAAATGAATACAGTTCACTTGTGTTGGTTTCCCTCCTCATGAAGGCACAGGTTCAGATCCAGGTGAGATTAAATCAACCTGCTTTCAAGGGATATGAGAAGAATGGTCACAGTCAGTGTCACTTGGGCCTACTCCACTGGGCTTCAGCAAATCAGGAGTGGAGAGGTCAGGGAAGGATTCTTCCTTTGCTAATGAACTTGCTTTCAGATCTGGAAAAAAAATATGTTCCACAATTGTTGTTAATCACTCCAAACCCCAGCACCATATCAAAGAGGGATATGTGGTGGACATTCACAGTTATATGTGTACATTATAACTGACAGAGCCAAGGATTGCTGGCTCCCAGGACAGGGATAGCCCTCAGTGCCATGATAATTCCTTTACCAAGGAACAAACAATATTTAGTGTACACTATCATGCCTGCCCTCTGAGAGTCCCCATGCCTGTCCTGAATCATGCCTCCAAGCCACTCAACACAAGAACTATCAGCCTCTCCATGTATCATGTGTTCTCTTCATCACAGGAACACCTTGACTGTCACTCAGTATTTAGGCCCAGAATGAGATTTCTAGCAATTATAAATAGAGCAAGAAATCTCACCACTGAGACAGCCATGCTAGCTATAAACAATGGACAGTCACCACAAATTTGTCCAAATTTCCTTGACTTAAAGTGGGTTTAAGCCTCATGGTAGGCTCTGCTATGTGAGCAAATGGGATGCTAAGCTGCTTGTCTTAGGTCCAGTGGTAATTTCTGTGTGATTGGAAAAAAAGGCAGGCCCTTGTTTAGCCAGGGACACTTCATTAAATTTCCCCTACCACACAGCCAATTGGAATTTGCACTTGGGCATTGTTCAAGTCTGCTAATGCTGTAGAATGCAAAACACCAGAGATGGATAGGCTTTTATAAAACGGGGGTTTACTTCACCACACAGTTACAGTCTTAAGGCCACAAAGCATCCAAGCAATCAGGTACCTTCACCGGAGGATGGCCAATAGCGTCTGGAAAACTTCTACTAGCTAGGAAGGCAGCTGGCATTTGCTCCAACACTCTGGCCTCAAAATGGCTTTCTCCCAGGATGTTCCTCTCCAGCAAGCTTGCTCCTCTTCAAAACATCACTCCCAGCTGCACTCTCTTCCTCCCCCCGAGTCAGCTCATTTATGTAACTCCACCGATCAAGGCCCACCCCGAATGGGTGGGGCCACGCCTCCATGAGAACATCTCATCAGAATCATTGCCCACAGCTGGGTGGGGCACATTCCAAGCAAATCCAACCATCACCAAAACTTCTGCCCCACACAAGACCACAAAGATAATGACATTTGGGGGACACAATACACTCAAACCGGCACATTCCACCCCCTGAAACCCAAAATGGCATTATCTTTCCAAATACAAAATACATTCATTTATCACAAAAACTTAAATCATTTCAGTAACAAAAGTTAAGTACAAAATCCCATCAAAATCAGTTTAGGCTTGGTCAGTTCTAAGGCATAATTCCCCTCTAGCTGTGGATCTGTGAACCTAGAACAAGTTATGTGCTTCCAATATACAAAGGAGAGACATTCATAGGATAAACATTTCCATTGCCATAAGGAGAAACAGTAAGGAAAACAGGGTTAACAGGAGCAAAACAGTTCCTAAAACCGGCAGGACAAACTCCATTAGATTTCAAAGTCTGAGAGTCATTTACAGAACGACGTTGCGTCCTTGGGGCTTGAGAGAGCGGGAGCCTAACCCTTCCTAAGGGCCTTTTCGGCAGCCCTTTCCTCTCCAAACACTTAGGTGAGTGCTCCAATATATCCACACATTGGGGAGACCACCTTCTCGGCCCCACCCTCCTCAAACATCGGGGCAGCTCCCGGATTCCCTTCCATCTCCGGGGCACACGCTCAACCCCTTCAGAACAGCGTGGTGGCAGCCAGGCTCTCCCCAATTCCCTGGGAATGTGCTCCACCCTCTTTGGGGCTTGGGGTGGCAGGACATTTCCTGAGCAACGAGGTGGAAGGCCCGCCCTCGACCTCCAGGGCAAACTCACCCTTTCCATGCGTGTGGGCTGCTCCGCTCTCTCAGCCCTAGACCTCCTGACTCCAGACCTCAACCTCCACGGCTCTGTCTTTGAAGAAATTTTTCCTTTAATTTTTTCCTTGTCTGTCTCCTCCAGTCCAGACCGGCAATGGCTCTGTCTATAAAGATCTCGCAAAAATTCTGTTGGCTTTGCATGAAGCACACAGGGGTCAAAGCCATCAGACAATAGGACTTTCCACAAATCCTTTCTGGATAATTCCATCTCCAATCTTGGCTTGTACTGAAATGGCGGCTGGGTTTTGTGTTTGGTTACATCCTCACGTTGGGCTGTAGCCTCTGGGATTCCACCCCCTGGAAGCTCGTAATTTTCTAAGCCATCAGCTTCTGGTTTCTTTGAACCCAAGAGTTCAGTTCTAAGTTTATCTCTCTCCACTCGCATTTTACTATAAGCTGCAAGGAGAAGCCAGGGTATATCCTCCACAGATAGTCTGGAGATCTCCTCAGCTAAGTATTCCAGGTTGTCACTTTTAAATTCTTCCTTCCATCTGACACCAGGACTCAATTTTGCCAAATTCTCTGCCACTTTAAAACAAGGATCGCCTTTCTTCCAGTTTACAACACATTCATCATTTCTGTTCAAGTCCTCATCAGAAGTATCTTTAGAGTCCATATTTCCACAAACAGTCTCTTTAAAGCAGTTTTGGCCTTTTCTATCAAGCTCCTCACAACTCTTCCAGAAATTCCCCCTTATCCATTTAAAAAGCCGTTCCAACATGTTTGGTATCTGCAAACTCAGCAGCAAAAGCACCCCACTCTCGGTACCAAAATCTGTTCAAGTCTGCTAATGCTGTAGAATGCAAAACACCAGAGATGGATAGGCTTTTATAAAACGGGGGTTTACTTCACCACACAGTTACAGTCTTAAGGCCACAAAGCATCCAAGCAATCAGGTACCTTCACCGGAGGATGGCCAATAGCGTCTGGAAAACTTCTACTAGCTAGGAAGGCAGCTGGCGTTTGCTCCAACACTCTGGCCTCAAAATGGCTTTCTCCCAGGATGTTCCTCTCCAGCAAGCTTGCTCCTCTTCAAAACATCACTCCCAGCTGCACTCTCTTCCTCCCCCCGAGTCAGCTCATTTATGTAACTCCACCGATCAAGGCCCACCCCGAATGGGTGGGGCCACGCCTCCATGAGAACATCTCATCAGAATCATTGCCCACAGCTGGGTGGGGCACATTCCAAGCAAATCCAACCATCACCAAAACTTCTGCCCCACACAAGACCACAAAGATAATGACATTTGGGGGACACAATACACTCAAACCGGCACAGGCATTCTTGTATACCTTCCTCCAGGGAGAGTCAAACCCTCAGCATCCACTGGGGCTGCAGGTAATCCTTGGGACTGCGCAAGAATCCTTGCATACCTACAACAAACTACACAGGCCACAACACAGCCACTATCACCTGTGTACTTGGGGAACCCATTATATTTTCAGACCACAGGACTGCCATTTGATAGAGCCCTGTTGTTTAGCAACCTAATGCTTATTGTGAGGTTGGAGACATTCAGCATTATTTGTGCATGTGCATTCCAAGCACTCACCAGAAATTTATGTCACTTTGGAACCTGGGCTGACACTGTCTCCTCCACATGTTCAAGCCCCAGTGAGATTTCTTCCCTGATGTTTCATAACTTGGGATTTCTTGCTCCATGTTAGGCTCACCAGGTTTCAACAATTCATATTTGGAGTAATAGGAAAGATTCAGAAACTGATGGTGTTGTGTGTAGCTGCTTGTGTGCACAAGGCTCAGCAGAGAAGCCTCTATTTGAAATGGGATATGAGTGATATAAAGTCATGTAACTGTATCTAAATGACAAGAGATGGTAAAAGTAAACCTAGGTCTGTGCAGCAACAAACAATAGCCCAAGGAAGATACATGGACTGTATGAAGATTACTGTTTATACTATAACTAGTCTTTAATCAAATGCCTTGAAGATAACCCATTAATGCAAACTTGTGCAATATGGGATGCAAAGAAGTTATTTCAGATCACTTGCTTTCTTGAAAAATTGCTTTGCTTTATTATAAAGTGGTGATTTTTGATACTGTCTGTTGTTGTAGCTTATAGATAATGTTTAAAATGAACTCAACACAATGAAAGAAGTAAAAATTAAACTTCTAATTTAAAAGGAAATCACCATGTATGCGAAATAATTTTCTGCCAATACAGTCTAAAATTCATAAACTCAATTTCATCAGGAAGAACCTCTGAAAAAAAACACAATTTAAGGAATATTCTTTAAATGGATGGTTCAGCAGTTTTATAATATGTCCAGATGAAAGAAAAAGTTGAGAGATATTCAGATGAAAGAAAATAAGTATACCTGTAAAAGAAATGCCATGTTTGATATGAGACTGGACACTATTTTTGTTTTGTGCCTTTCTACATTTCTATCATTATTACTGTTAACATTTTGCTTTGTTGATAGGACATGATTGGGTAAATCATGAGTATGGGACCAGGCCCCTAGATGAGATATTTTTACTACAACCTGTTTATTTTAGTGATTTTGGTAATGTTCCTGTGAACACATAAGAGAATGCCTCTGTTCTTAAGTGAAATACTACAAGAATAATTAAAGAACTGACATTATTTAAACATAAATTTAAAATTATTAAAGAAATCAT
This sequence comes from Choloepus didactylus, assembly GCF_015220235.1. Taxonomy (NCBI): domain Eukaryota; kingdom Metazoa; phylum Chordata; class Mammalia; order Pilosa; family Megalonychidae; genus Choloepus; species Choloepus didactylus. The sequence goes on from NW_023637615.1 coordinate 1,025,723, forward strand.
TATTACACAAGGAATATGAAACATGTTAATCAGTGAAAAAAGAAATTAAATGAAGACATGTCACATGTGTTGGTTTCCCTCCTCATGAAGGCACAGGGTCAGATCAGGGTGAGACTATACTGACTGGCCTTCATGGGATATTAGAAGAATGTTCACAATTAGTGTCACTTGGGCCTACTCCCATAGGCTTCATCAAATTTGGTAAAGGTGAGGTCAGGGAAGTCTTCTTCCATTGCTAATAAACTTCCATCAGATTAGGAAAAACTATGTGCCACATTTGTGGTTAATCTCTCCCAAACCCAGCACCAGGTAAAATGTTACTTGTGGTGTGCATTCACATTTACATGTGTATTGCTGACAGGGCAGTGAAGGAATGAAACACAGACACAAAATATAAAGTTCTGGGAGCAGGGGACTCAGAGCTTTGTAGGCAAAGTGCACCTCTGCTTGCTCCACAGTATATTTATTAGCTTCTCTTTCTCACAGAAAATAGGGGAGTTACTAACAGGCTAGAGAAAACAAGGTAGGGAAGTTAGCAAAACAGGAAAGTCAAGGACAGACCATCCAAGACTTGCATAAGCTTCTTGTATCAACAATGTGGGTGCTAGGGAAGTCAAGGATGCATTCCCAGCTCAGGCTATTTTCCCACCTATCCCCCTTTTTATTTGTGTATGAGGAAGAAAACTGAGCAAGTTGCTTTTTGTATTGCCAATGTTTACATCTTGTTGCATATCAGAAGGAGCAATCTAGGTACAGGACAGTAGCAAATGTTGTCATCATGTTCCAAGACACATATCTTTATGAGGCATGCCTGCATAGCATTCCATGCAGGCATATGGCTGAGCATTCCAAGCCACCACCCCAGATATGGCTTAAGCCACATGGAAGACTTGGTTTCAAACATGTCCCCCTTTTTGCCTCTTCAATGCTGACAAGCTGGACCAAGCAGCTTCTTTCTGCTTTAGGTCTGAGAGGGTTTTTCTTGTGCATCTGAGGACTAAGCAAAGACATACTAGAATTAGTAAAATTACAAATAGACTTCCCAAGAACCCACCACCTAAAGATTTAACCCATACAATAGGATTCAATCATTCAAAGCCATTAGCAATGCCTTGCATAGTTTCTGATTCTGAGAGGATATTGAAATTTGCATTTTGTTTATCATCCACAGTTTCTTGTGATTTTAAAATGTCTAGTGGAGGATTATTATAATGTCCAAATAAATGTTTCTTAACTTTATCCCAATTAAAAGGTGTGTGATTATATTCATGAGGAGTGACACAAAATGTTGATGTATTCCAATCACATTTTAATTTAAATTGATATTGCAAATTTTCCACCTCTTCTCCCAGGAGAACAGCATTTTCTAAATCAAGAAGGCAAGCATTAGTCTCTTTATCAATTTGTAGCTGCTCACCCCAAGCTCTTTGCTTGCATTCTTATGCCACTTTTGGACAAATTCTGTAGGTTGAATTGATTGATGTAGAGCTGTCCCAGGGACAGTGGCTGTTGTTGCTATAACTATTAAGCCTACAAGAAAAGCGATTAACAATCTAAGAAATCTTTTTGTTCTTTTATATACTTTCTCTAGTATTTGTAATAACATACATATCAGGTGATGACTCCCAAAGTCTATGTTGTGAAACAGGGAGCCATAGAACTTTTTGTCATCTGAGAATAACAACAGTGGTGTTAGTGGAGTCTATAGTATTATTTAAGCAAGTATATAATGAACAACTTCTATTTTTCATACAACTAACTTCTTTAGTAGTAGTATTAATGGTTAGGTTTCCTATCCAAAACACATAAGGATCTCTAACACAGGCTTGTATTCCAAAAGTATCTATCTTTGTAAAACTTAGAGTATCATTAGTCTTATCTGTACAATTTCCATCCCATCAGGAGATGTTATGTAAACTAATGGGGAGCCTCCAAAGTGTATCTTGAATGTAGGAATTATTTAAAATAGGTTTGGGTGGGGACCAGCCAATGCCATGCCAAATAATAGGATGTTTAGCCTGGGTTTGAATACTAACAGAATGGTTATAATTACAGACCTTCCATTGCAACTTCTTGTGATCAGAGCAATTTGCATTGGTACAATCCTGAACTTCATACCCCTTAGGGGACCAGTCAGTTGCAATTCCATAGGAACCATTCTGCACCAACACTCCACTAGTTGCTCTACAATCATCCCAATATGCCCTTTGCATCTCTGGCAACCAATATCATGGTGTGTGACAAATAGGCTGTTGGGGAGCATGATCAGTAATAGTAATGTTTTCATCATAGGCAAAACTATTTCCAGATATTAAAAATAAGGATGACTTTGAAATATTATTTTGTTTGGGTATGACTGACAACCATGCCTGTCAGGTTAAGGTTAAACACCATTCACCATGACCTACACACAAAGGTAAATGTGTGAAGGTCAATGATTGATAATAATTTTTTCCTTCATCCTCAGGAAACCGGGGAAGTCTCATCAATTGGAGGAGGCAGCCAAGTACCATTGCTAAAGTATACTGTGGGGGAGGGATGATCCCACTCCACAGGTTGCAGCAATGAGGGTTTAGGAATGTAAGCCCAATAGGTATAATTTCCAGAATGAGCACATGCCAGAGATATACTCACAGCAATAGCAATAAGAGCCAACATAGCTGCTGTCAGGTTAGAACCTGTCATAGGCAGCTTGTCTCTTTGGACTTGTTTTTCTGCATCTTGACATTATTTCTTTATCTGCCCCCAGGTGGGATGCCAAGCTTCTCTAATTCAGGTTGTCAGCCTGATCACTGTTGTTTTCAGAGTCAGCCTCTGCATCTGCATCACTGGTGGCTCAACATCTCACAGCCATTTTCTTTTCTTCCCTGGAGTCATGATATGGCTTGAGTCATCGAGCCAGAACCCAAATTGGTGCCCAAAAATCACCTGGGGAAACACAAGCATAACTTCATCCCCATGTTAGCAATGTACCCATTGTCCACTCATTAGTCAATACATTTTTCCACCATATAGGGGCTGCCTAGTGAAAGTAATGTTTTAATGCGGTTTTTTTCTGCTGGGAAATGTCACTCTGCTGTGGTGCCTTCCAGCTTCTCATAAAAATTTAAGAAGTTTAAAGTAAACAGGGACTGGAGGCGGGGCAAGATGGCAGACTGGTGAGCTGTATGTTTTAGTTACTCCTCCAGGAAAGTAGGTAAAAAGCCAGGAACTGCGTGGACTGGACACCACAGAGCAATCTGTCTTTGGGCATACTTCATACAACACTCATGAAAACGTGGAACTGCTGAGATCACCGAAATCTGTAAGTTTTTGCGGCCAGGGGACCCGCGCCCCTCCCTGCCAGGCTCAGTCCCGGGGGAGGAGGGGCTGTCAGCTCCAGGAAGGAGAAGGGAGAATTGCAGTGGCTGCTCTCATCGGAAACTCATTCTACTGATTCAAACTCCAACCATAGATAGACTGAGGCCAGACACCAGAGACTCTGAGAGCAGCCAGCCCAGCAGAGAGGAGACGGGCCTAGAAGGAAAACAACAGGAGAAGCTCCAAAGTAAAAGCAGAGGATTTTTGGAGTTCTGGTGAACACAGAAAGGGGAAGGGCGGAGATCAGGCCTTGAGGCGCATATGCAAATCCCGAAGCAAGGCTGATCTCTCTGCCCAGGGCACCTTTCCTTAATGGCCCTGGTTGCTTTGTCTATTAGCATTTCAATAACCCATTAGATCTCTGAGGAGGGCCGTTTTTTTTTTTTTTTTTTTTTTTTTTTTTTTTTTTTTTTTTTTAAATCCTTTTTGCTTTTTCTAAAACAATTACTCTAAGAAGCTCAATACAGAAAGCTTCAAAGAATTGAAATTTGGGCACGTCAAGTCAAGAGCAGAACTAAGAGAGCTCTGAGACAAAAGGCAATAATCCAGTGGCTGAGAAAATTCACTAAACAACACAACTTCCCAAGAAAAGGGGGGTGTCCGCTCACAGCCACCATCCTGGTGGACAGGAAACACTCCTGCCCATCGCCAGCCCCATAGCCCAGAGCTGCCCCAGACAACCCAGTGTGACGGAAGTGCTTCAAATAACAGGCACACACCACAAAACTGGGCGTGGACATTAGCCTTCCCTGCAACCTCAGCTGAATGTCCCAGAGCTGGGAAGGGGGAGCAGTGTGAATTAACAGAGCCCCATTCAGCCATCATTTGAGCAGACTGGGAGCCTCCCAACACAGCCCAGCAGCCCAGAACTGCCCTGGGGGGACGGCACTCACCTGTGACATAGCACAGTCATCCCTCAACAGAGGACCCGGGGTGCACAGCCTGGAAGAGGGGCCCACTTGCAAGTCTCAGGAGCCATACGCCAATACCAAGGACTTGTGGGTCAGTGGCAGAGACAAACTGTGGCAGGACTGAACTGAAGGATTAGACTATTGCAGCAGCTTTAGAACTCTAGGATCATCAGGGAGATTTGATTGTTAGGGCCACCCCCCCTCCCCGACTGCCCAGAAACACGCCCCACATACAGGGCAGGCAACACCAACTACACACGCAAGCTTGGGACACCAATTGGGCCCCACAAGACTCACTCCCCCACTCACCAAAAAGGCTAAGCAGGGGAGATCTGGCTTGTGGAGAACAGGTGGCTCGTGGACGCCACCTGCTGGTTAGTTAGAGAAAGTGTACTCCACGAAGCTGTAGATCTGATAAATTAGAGATAAGGACTTCAACTGGTCTACAAACCCTAAAAGAACCCTATCAAGGACAGCAAATGCCACGAGGCCAAAAACAACAGAAAATTATAAAGCATATGAAAAAACCAGACGATATGGATAACCCAAGCCCAAGCACCCAAATCAAAAGACCAGAAGAGACACACCTACAGCAGATACTCAAAGAACTAAAGATGAACAATGAGACCCTAGTACGGGATATGAAGGAAATCAAGAAGACCCTAGAAGAGCATAAAGAAGACATTGCAAGACTAAATAAAAAAATGGATGATCTTATGGAAATTAAAGAAACTGTTGACCAAATTAAAAAGATTCTGGACACTCATAGTACAAGACTAGAGGAAGTTGAACAACGAATCAGTGACCTGGAAGATGACAGAATGGAAAATGAAAGCATAAAAGAAAGAATGGGGAAAAAAATTGAAAAACTCGAAATGGACCTCAGGGATATGATAGATAATATGAAGCGTCCGAATATAAGACTCATTGGTGTCCCAGAAGGGGAAGAAAAGGGTAAAGGTCTAGGAAGAGTATTCAAAGAAATTGTTGGGGAAAACTTCCCAAATCTTCTAAACAACATAAATACACAAATCATAAATGCTCAGCGAACTCCAAATAGAATAAATCCAAAAAAACCCACTCCGAGACATATACTGATCACACTGTCAAACATAGAAGAGAAGGAGCAAGTTCTGAAAGCAGCAAGAGAAAAGCAATTCACCACATACAAAGGAAACAGCATAAGACTAAGTAGTGACTACTCAGCAGCCACCATGGAGGCGAGAAGGCAATGGCACGATATATTTAAAATTCTGAGAGAGAGGAATTTCCAGCCAAGAATACTTTATCCAGCAAAGCTCTCCTTCAAATTTGAGGGAGAGCTTAAATTTTTCACAGACAAAGAAATGCTGAGAGAATTTGCTAACAAGAGACCTGCCCTACTGGAGATACTAAAGGGAGCCCTACAGACAGAGAAACAAAGACAGGACAGAGAGACTTGGAGAAAGGTTCAGTACTAAAGAGATTCGGTATGGGTACAATAAAGGATATTAATAGAGAGAGGGAAAAATATAGCAAACATAATCCAAAGGATAAGATGGCCGATTCAAGAAATGCCTTCACGGTTTTAACGTTGAATGTAAATGGATTAAACTCCCCAATTAAAAGATATAGATTCGCAGAATGGATCAAAAAAAATGAACCATCAATATGTTGCATACAAGAGACTCATCTTAGACACAGGGACACAAAGAAATTGAAAGTGAAAGGATGGAAAAAAATATTTCATGCAAGCTACAGCCAAAAGAAAGCAGGTGTAGCAATATTAATCTCAGATAAAATAGACTTCAAATGCAGGGATGTTTTGAGAGACAAAGAAGGCCACTACATACTAATAAAAGGGGCAATTCAGCAAGAAGAAATAACAATCGTAAATGTCTATGCACCCAATCAAGGTGCCACAAAATACATGAGAGGAACATTGGCAAAACTAAAGGAAGCAATTGATGTTTCCACAATAATTGTGGGAGACTTCAACACATCACTCTCTCCTATAGATAGATCAACCAGACAGAAGACCAATAAGGAAATTGAAAACCTAAACAATCTGATAAATGAATTAGATTTAACAGACATCTACAGGACATTACATCCCAAATCACCAGGATACACATACTTTTCTAGTGCTCACGGAACTTTCTCCAGAATAGATCATATGCTGGGACATAAAACAAGCCTCAATAAATTTAAAAAGATTGAAATCATTCAAAGCACATTCTCTGACCACAATGGAATACAATTAGAAGTCAATAACCATCAGAGACTTAGAAAATTCACAAATACCTGGAGGTTAAACAACACACTCCTAAACAATCAGTGGGTTAAAGAAGAAATAGCAAGAGAAATTGCTAAATATATAGAGACGAATGAAAATGAGAACACTACATACCAAAACCTATGGGATGCAGCAAAAGCAGTGCTAAGAGGGAAATTTATAGCACTAAACGCATATATTAAAAAGGAAGAAAGAGCCAAAATCAAAGAACTAATGGATCAACTGAAGAAGCTAGAAAATGAACAGCAAACCAATCCTAAACCAAGTAGAAGAAAAGAAATAACAAGGATTAAAGCAGAAATAAATGACATAGAGAACAAAAAAACAATAGAAAGGATAAATATCACCAAAAGTTGGTTCTTTGAGAAGATCAACAAGATTGACAAGCCCCTAGCTAGACTGACAAAATCAAAAAGAGAGAAGACCCATATAAACAAAATAATGAATGAAAAAGGTGACATAACTGCAGATCCTGAAGAAATTAAAAAAATTATAAGAGGATATTATGAACAACTGTATGGCAACAAACTGGATAATGTAGAAGAAATGGACAATTTCCTGGAAACATATGAACAACCTAGACTGACCAGAGAAGAAATAGAAGACCTCAACCAACCCATCACAAGCAAAGAGATCCAATCAGTCATCAAAAATCTTCCCACAAATAAATGCCCAGGGCCAGATGGCTTCACAGGGGAATTCTACCAAACTTTCCAGAAAGAACTGACACCAATCTTACTCAAACTCTTTCAAAACATTGAAAAAAATGGAACACTACCTAACTCATTTTATGAAGCTAACATCAATCTAATACCAAAACCAGGCAAAGATGCTACAAAAAAGGAAAACTACCGGCCAATCTCCCTAATGAATATAGATGCAAAAATCCTCAACAAAATACTTGCAAATCGAATCCAAAGACACATTAAAAAAATCATACACCATGACCAAGTGGGGTTCATTCCAGGCATGCAAGGATGGTTCAACATCAGAAAAACAATCAATGTATTACAACACATTAAAAACTCGAAAGGGAAAAATCAATTGATCATCTCAATAGATGCTGAAAAAGCATTTGACAAAATCCAACATCCCTTTTTGATAAAAACACTTCAAAAGGTAGGAATTGAAGGAAACTTCCTCAACATGATAAAGAGCATATATGAAAAACCCACAGCCAGCATAGTACTCAATGGTGAGAGACTGAAAGCCTTCCCTCTAAGATCAGGAACAAGACAAGGATGCCCGCTGTCACCACTGTTATTCAACATTGTGCTGGAAGTGCTAGCCAGGGCAATCCGGCAAGACAAAGAAATAAAAGGCATCCAAATTGGAAAAGAAGAAGTAAAACTGTCATTGTTTGCAGATGATATGATCTTATATCTAGAAAACCCTGAGAAATCAACGATACACCTACTAGAGCTAATAAACAAATTTAGCAAAGTAGCGGGATACAAGATTAATGCACATAAGTCAGTAATGTTTCTATATGCTAGAAATGAACAAACTGAAGAGACACTCAAGAAAAAGATACCATTTTCAATAGCAACTAAAAAAATCAAGTACCTAGGAATCAACTTAACCAAAGATGTAAAAGACCTATACAAAGAAAACTACATAACTCTACTAAAAGAAATAGAAGGGGACCTTAAAAGATGGAAAAATATTCCATGTTCATGGATAGGAAGGCTAAATGTCATTAAGATGTCAATTCTACCCAAACTCATCTACAGATTCAATGCAATCCCAATCAAAATTCCAACAACCTACTTTGCAGACTTGGAAAAGCTAGTTATCAAATTTATTTGGAAAGGGAAGATGCCTCGAATTGCTAAAGACACTCTAAAAAAGAAAAACGAAGTGGGAGGACTTACACTCCCTGACTTTGAAGCTTATTATAAAGCCACAGTTGCCAAGACAGCATGGTACTGGCACAAAGATAGACATATAGATCAATGGAATCGAATTGAGAATTCAGAGATAGACCCTCAGATCTATGGCCGACTGATCCTTGATAAGGCCCCCAAAGTCACCGAACTGAGCCATAAGGGTCTTTTCAACAAATGGGGCTGGGAGAGTTGGATATCCATATCCAAAAGAATGAAAGAGGACCCCTACCTCACCCCCTACACAAAAATTAACTCAAAATGGACCAAAGATCTCAATATAAAAGAAAGTACCATAAAACTCCTAGAAGATAATGTAGGAAAACATCTTCAAAACCTTGTATTAGGAGGCCACTTCCTAGACTTTACACCCAAAGCACAAGCAACAAAAGAGAAAATAGATAAATGGGAACTCCTCAAGCTTAGAAGTTTCTGCACCTCAAAGGAATTTCTCAAAAGGGTAAAGAGGCAGCCAACTCAATGGGAAAAAATTTTTGGAAACCATGTATCTGACAAAAGACTGATATCTTGCATATACAAAGAAATCCTACAACTCAATGACAATAGTACAGACAGCCCAATTATAAAATGGGCAAAAGATATGAAAAGACAGTTCTCTGAAGAGGAAATACAAATGACCAAGAAACACATGAAAAAATGTTCAGCTTCACTAGCTATTAGAGAGATGCAAATTAAGACCACAATGAGATACCATCTAACACCGGTTAGAATGGCTGCCATTAAACAAACAGGAAACTACAAATGCTGGAGGGGATGTGGAGAAATTGGAACTCTTATTCATTGTTGGTGGGACTGTATAATGGTTCAGCCACTCTGGAAGTCAGTCTGGCAGTTCCTTAGAAAACTAGATATAGAGCTACCATTCGATCCAGCGATTGCACTCCTCGGTATATACCCGGAAGATCGGAAAGCAGTGACACGAACAGATATCTGCACGCCAATGTTCATAGCAGCATTATTCACAATTGCCAAGAGATGGAAACAACCCAAATGTCCTTCAACAGATGAGTGGATAAATAAAATGTGGTATATACACACGATGGAATACTACGCGGCAGTAAGAAGGAACGATCTGGTGAAACATATGACAACATGGATGAACCTTGAAGACATAATGCTGAGCGAAATAAGCCAGGCACAAAAAGAGAAATATTATATGCTACCACTAATGTGAACTTTGAAAAATGTAAAACAAATGGTTTATAATGTAGAATGTAGGGGAACTAGCAGTAGAGAGCAATTAAGGAAGGGGGAACAATAATCCAGGAAGAACAGATAAGCTATTTAACGTTCTGGGGATGCCCAGAAATGACTATGGTCTGTTAATTTCTGATGGTTGTAGTAGGAACAAGTTCACTGAAATGTTGCTATATTATGTAACTTTCTTGGGGTAAAGTAGGAACATGTTGGAAGTTAAGCAGTTATCTTAGGTTAGTTGTCTTTTTCTTACTCCCTTGCTATGGTCTCTTTGAAATGCTCTTTTATTGTATGTTTGTTTTCTTTTTAACTTTTTTTTTCATACAGGTGATTTGAAAAAAGAAGGGAAAGTTAAAAAAAAAAAAAAAAAAAAAAAAAGAAAAAAGACAAACAAGGGGAAAAAAAAAAAAAAAAAAAAGATGTAGTGCCCCCTTGAGGAGCCTGTGGAGAATGCAGGGGTATTCGCCTACCCCACCTCCATGGTTGCTAACATGACCACAGACATAGGGGACTGGTGGTTTGATGGGTTGAGCCCTCTACCATAAATTTTACCCTTGGGAAGATGGTTGCTGCTAAGGAGAGGCTAGGCCTCCCTGTATTTGTGCCTAAGAGTCTCCTCCTGAATGCCTCTTTGTTGCTCAGATGTGGCCCTCTCTCTCTGGCTAAGCCAACTTGAAAGGTGAAATCACTGCCCTCCCCCCTACGTGGGATCAGACACCCAGGAAAGTGAATCTCCCTGGCAACGTGGAATATGACTCCCAGGGAGGAATGTAGACCTGGCACCGTGGGACGGAGAACATCTTCTTGACCAAAAGGGGGATGTGAAAGGAAATGAAATAAGCTTCAGTGGCAGAGAGATTCCAAAAGGAGCCGAGAGGTCACTCTGGTGGGCACTCTTATGCACACTTTAGACAACCCTTTTTAGGTTCTAAAGAATTGGGGTAGCTGGTGGTGGATACCTGAAACTATCAAACTACAACCCAGAACCCATGAATCTCGAAGACAGTTGTATAAAAATGTAGCTTATGAGGGGTGACAATGGGATTGGGAAAGCCATAAGGACCAAACACCACTTTGTCTAGTTTATGGATGGATGTGTAGAAAAGTAGGGGAGGGAAACAGACAGACAAAGGTACCCAGTGTTCTTTTTTACTTCAATTGCTCTTTTTCACTCTAATTATTATTCTTGTTATTTTTGTGTGTGTGCTAATGAAGGTGTCAGGGATTGAGTTAGGTGATGAATGTACAACTATGTAATGGTACTGTAAACAATCGAAAGTACAATTTGTTTTGTATGACTGCGTGGTATGTGAATATATCTCAATAAAATGATGATTTAAAAAAAAAAAAAAAAAAAAAAGTCTAAGCTACTGCACATGTCAGGCAGGCCCATTTTGGTTAGATCCAGCTTCGGTTATCAAGGTAACTTTGGAATTGGGTGGGTTAATTCTGGGCTGACCCAAGTCCCTTCATTAATAAACATTAGGGGCCATCTTTAGTGATCAAAAGACTCTAAAGTCGAAAAACCAGATTAAATGGATTCAAGTGAGAGTCAGTCACAAGGTTTTTACAATCACAAGGGCACACGATTAAAGGCTATACAATCATTATCAGGGATCAAGGCAGCTGGATTATAGTTCAGAGATTTCGGGCATGTTCCTCTGTCTACTCTAATACACCAGGAAGTAAAAAGAAATATCTAATATTTTGTTCACCATGGACTTTTTGCATTACTTTTGATTTTTTAAAACCTTGCATTCAAATACTATTTCCTGAGTTTTTTGGTGCCCCTTAAATTTGGGGCCCAAGGCAAATGCCTCACTATCCTTCCCTGCTTTAAAACCTAAAGCACACTTTTTCACTTTAATTATTATTCTGGTTATTTTTGTGCGTGTGGTAATGAGGGTATTGGGGATTGATTCTGGTGATGAATGTACAACTATGTAACAGTACTGTGAACAATCAAATGTATGATTTGTTTTATATGACTGTGTGGTATGTGAATATATCTCAATAAAATGAATATTAAAAAAAAAAAAAAAGTAAACAGGGCTCTCAACAAGCACTCATGAGGAGTCCCATCATCTCCCCCTTTTTGTCTTGTAAGCATAGTTTTTAAGGTATAATATGCACTTTCAACAATTGCTTGTCCCTGTGGATTATAAGGGATACCTGTGGTGTGGCAAATACCCCAGGCAGTAGTAAAAGTAGCAAACTTTGCAGAAACATAGGCAGGGCCATTGTCAGTCTTTAGGGCCTGATGCAAGCCCATAGAAGCAAAACAAGCAAAGAGGTGAGCACGAACGTGCTGAAATGTTTCACCAGTTTGCACTGTAGCCCAAAGAAAATGAGAGTAGGTATCAATACTAACATGAACTGCAGCTAAATGGCCAAAAGATGGGATGTGAGTAACATCCATTTGCCGGAGATCATTAGGAGAAACACCACAAGGGTTAACTCCAGCCTCCTGAAGAGGCAGGGCAGTGATGAGCTGACAACCAGGGCAGGAGGAAACAATGTCCTTAGCTTGTGCTCTGGTAAGAGGAAAATGATGCATAAGACCATGCTCATTAAGATGTGTCAAAGAATGAAAATGCTGGGCTTCAGTAAATACAGGTAAGAGTAATTTGTCAGCTGCTTCATTGCCCACCAAGAGAGGACCAGGCAATTGAGTGTGTGAATGAATGTGAGTAATATAAAATGGGGCAGCACACTGGCAAATTGTCATTTGTAATTTCTGAAATAATTGGAGTAACACCAGAGAAAGCTACTGCATGATTTGAGCAGTTTCGATAGTAGAAGCTACATGTAGTACATAAGTAGAGTCAGACAAAATATTAATGGCTTCTGGGAAATCAGCCAGTACAGTTGCTACCATGGCTAATTTGGCTTGTTGAGCAGTAAAATTAGGCAACTGCAAGAGTTTAGACTTTGGACCAGTGTAAGCAGCGTGACCCTTAGAAAACCCATCAGTAAAAACAATGGGAGCATTAACTAATGGATCAGAAGTAATTTTAGGCAAAAGTCCACTGAGTGCATTGAATGAATTGAAAAAAGTCACTTTTTGGATAATGATTGCCTAGCTGACTGACATAATCAGTGAGAGCAATTTGCCAAGATAAATGTTGCAAAATTACAGAGAGTTCCTTTGCAGTTACTGAGAGTACAATTAAGCAAAGGTCAAAACCATTTAGTTGTTTTGCATGTTTCCTGGCTTGAGCAACCAGGGTGGTGAGAAGATCTAGATAAGGGGAAATGGATTTTACAGAAAAATTTAGCAAAAATAACCATTCCACAAGCTTATTATCTTGTAGAAGCAAACCATAGGGTATTTTGGGGTGGAAAAAGTCAGCAAGGACAATGGCTTTTGTGGGTTAACACGTTACACCTGGGCTTGTTGGATTTTTGCTTCCACCAATTGCAATTCCTTTTCTGCTGCTGGAGTTAAAGACCTTGGTCTGGTTAATTTAGAGTTCCCACAGAGCAAGGAAAATAAGTTTGTAAGTTCATAATTAGCTATACCCACTTCAGGGTGAAGCCAATTAATATCCCCTAGTAATTTTTGTAAATCATTTAAAGTGTTAATAACATCCCTATGAAGCTGTGCTTTCTGGGGACAAATTGTTAGTCTGTCAATGCTTGAACCTAAATACTGTACTGGCAAGGTGCATTGCACCTTGTCAGTGGCAACATTTAAACTTACATTTTGTAAAGCCTTTTGAATAGCAGTGAATAAAGCTTCCACTTCAGCTTCCTGAAGTGCAGAACATAAGATATCATCCATATAGTGGATTATATAAGCATTAGGAAATTTGGAATAGACCAGCTGCAAAGCACGGTCCACATAATATTAACAAATTGTAGGGCTATTTAACATGCCTTGTGGCAAAACTTTCCACTGATACCATTTGGAAGGAGTTTTATTGTTAAGAGACAAAATAGTGAATGCAAATTTTTCTTTATCTTGATCCACCAAAGGGATAGAGAAGAAGCAATCTTTAATATCAATAACTACTAAGGATCAGCCAGATCGCGTGAGACCGCGAAGGTAGCAGTCTTCTGGTGGGCGCGGGAAACGAAATACCCGACGGCGGACACAGCTCTGCTTCACTCACCTACTGCCCATCTGATTGTGAAGGAAGACAGTTGTCAGCTGAGCTATTGATAATGCAGTCATGGGAGTTAATGGCTTTCAAAGATATAGCCGTAGACTTCACCCAGGAAGAGTGGACATTGCTAGACTCGTCCCAGAGAAAGCTGTTCAGAGAAGTGATGCTGGAGAATATCAACCATCTGGTCTCAGTCGGACTCTCCGATCTCTCTTTGACCTTGTTCATGGGAGCAATAGTAGAAGGAATTCAGGTCTGCAAATTGGATGTGCTTTCCCAGTTGTCACAAGGAAAGAAAGTTTGGAGAGAAGGAATAGGACTTACCCAAAACCATTGTCCAGGCAAGAAAAGTCCATGTAAAAAGCAAAAAATGACAGTTTTGCACCTTACCTGTAGGAAAGACCATTCTGACATGTCATCGCAGATATCTCACACTCAACAGAATTCTTTTCAGTATAATCATTTGCTGGAAGATTCCACTCTCAGATCCACAGTGACTAAGCATGCATTAATTCCCATGGGAAAGAAACCATTTTTATGGAAACCGCTTGGAAAAGTCCTTAGTGACCATTCGTCTTTTAATCAACATAAGCAGATTCACAATACAAGTAAATCATATGAATGCCATCGAAGTTCTAAAACCTGTATTGAAAGCTCTGGCCACAGACAATTCAGTCGAACTCAAATTGGAAATAAGCCATGTGAATGTACTCTATTTAGGAAAACTTTTCACCTTAGACAACATGAGAAAATTCGGACTGGAGGGAAGCTCTGTGAATGTCCTTTATGTGGAAAAGCCTTCAGTCAATCTAACCTTCAAGAGTATGAGAGAGCTCACACTGGAGAAAAACACTATGAAAGCCATCTATGTGGGAAAGCCTTCAGTAATCATTCTAATCTTAAACAACATGAGATAACACACACTGGAGAAAAATGCTATGAATGCTATACATGTGGGAAAGCCTTTCATTATAGGTCTGCCCTCAGAGCACATGACAGAACTCACACTGGAGAGAAACTCCATGAATGTTATCTATGTGGAAAAGCCTTCACACAACGTTCTTATCTTAGACACCATGAGAGAACACACAGTGGTGAGAAACCTTATGCATGTCATATATGTGGGAAAGCCTTCCGTCATTGTTCTACCCTCAGACAACATGAGAGAACGCACACTGGAGAGAAACCCTATGAATGCAATACCTGTGGGAAAGTTTTTAAGTATTCTCTTTCCCTCATGCTACATGAGAGAAATCACACCGGAGAGAAACCCTATGAATGCCATACATGTGGGAAAACCTTCCCTCGTAGTTCTACCCTTAGACAACATGAGAGAATTCACACTGGAGAGAAACCCTATGAATGCAACACATGTGGGAAAGTCTTCATTCGTTCTTATTCCCTCATGCAACATGAGAGAACTCACACTGGAGAGAAACCCTATGAATGTAACACATGTGGGAAAGGCTTCATTCGTTCTTATTCCCTCATGCAACATGAGAGAACTCACACTGGAGAGAAACCCTATGAATGCTGTACATGTGGAAAAGCTTTCACCCGTTCTTCTCGCCTCAGAATACATGAGAGAACTCACACTGGAGAGAAACCCTATAAATGCCATACATGTGGAAAAGCTTTCAAATGTTCTTATGCCCTCCGAGTACATGAGAGAACTCACACAAGAGAGAAACCCTTTGAATGCTATACATGTGGAAAAGCTTTCACCCGTTCTTCTCACCTCAGAATACATGAGAGGACTCACACTGGAGAGAAACCCTATAAATGCCATACATGTGGAAAAGCTTTCAAATGTTTTTCTGCCCTCAGACTACATGAAAGATCTCACACTGGAGAGAAACCCTATGAATGCCATCTATGTGGGAAAACTTTCAGGCAGTCTGGTACTCTTAGAGAACATAAGAAAACACACTGTGGCAAGAAACCCTATGCATGCCATACCTGTGGTAAGGCCTTCAGATATACTTCTTCCCTCAGAAGACATGAGAGAACTCATACTTAAGAGTATCCCAATGAATGTCATCTGTGGGAAAAACTTCAGGCAACCTTCTCGTCTTAGAGTGCATGAGAGAACACACAATGGCAAGAAACCCTATGCTTGCCATGTGTGTTACCCTTCAGTCATTATTCTCAACTTAGACAAGATCAGAGAGTATACACAGGATAGAAACTTTACAAATGCCATATATGTGGAAAAGGCTTCATTTATTCTTCAGACCACATGGGAGAACTCACAGTGTCATGTAACCCCATGAATGTCATCTATGTGGAAAATCTTTTCTTGTAGTTCTTCCCTCAGAAAACATGAAAGAATGCACAGTGGACAAAAGCCATAAGAATGCCATCTTAATTTTTCTCTTATACAACATGAAGCTAATCAAATTTGAGAGAAACCTTGTGAATGTCATCAATGTGGGAAAGTCTTCAATGCTTTGACCTAGATGAAATGAGAGTTCTCACACTACGTGTTTTGAATATGCAAGAGATTTGAATCATAGCTTCAAATTTTAGACACACTAGAGAACTGACATACTGAAGAAACAGTATGTTCATAATCAGTATGATACCTTTTGTTATCAGTCGTATTTCATTTAACATAATTCATACAGGAGAGAATCTGTATGAATGCCACCAATGTAGAAAAGCCCTTAGTAGATGGTCTGATGTTATATCGTATGAGAGGACTCAGAACATAAATCTAATGGAAATGAAGATTCCTAATGGACTACTCTTATATGCAAGGCAGAGAAATTACATGTGAAAAATTCTCTCTGTATTCAATGTGGGAGTGCCCTAATTTGTAATTCATCCTTTCAATAAAATAAGTGGACACCATTAAAAAAAAAAAAAAAAAATAACTACTAAGGCCCAATTTTCAGAGATCATTCTGGGATTTGGGAGTCCTGGCTGTAAAGGTCCCATAGGCTGAATGACAGCATTAATACCTCTTAAATCAGTTAGCATTCTCCATTTCCCTGACTTTTCCTTTATAGGAAACACAGGAGAATTCCAAAGGCTAAAAGATTCCTCAACATGTTGCAATGTTAGCTGCTCTTGAACAAGTTCATGTAAAGCCTCCAATTTTTCTTTTGTAAGTGGCCACTGCTCTAACCAAACTGGTTTTGCAGTAGACCATACCAGTGGAATGGGCTGTGGAGGCTAATGAACAGCAGCCACTACAAAAAAGGTTCGTAGCCTAAACCAAAGTGATTGCATTTTGGAGTAATTTGTACAGGTGAAGAAGCACCTTGCAGATGTACACCTAGCCCATGGCCAGCATGTACCCCATGTCTGCCATCATTTTTTGACTCTGAATACTATATATCCCATTGGGGGGAATATGCACAGTTGTCCCCCATTGTTCAAGCAAGTTCCTTCCCCAAAGGTTTAGAGGCAGAGCAGCTACATATGGCTGTAATGTAGCTTTCTGTCCCTCAGGGCCAAGACAAGGTAAGGTGTTAACACTTTGCATTAATCCTTGTGGAGAACCAAGGCCCACAACACTAATTTGCACCTCTTGCAATGGCCAATGCCATGGTCAATGCTCTTGGCTGATGATAGAGATGTCTGCACCTGTGTCTATAAGGCCAGTGAATTTATGTCCATGAATAGTGAGCATGCACATAGGGCATGGCTCCTGAAGAGCCTCTGTAAGGAAAATGCCAGCTTTTCCAGTGCTGCCAAAACCCCCATTGCCCCATTGCTTTGAAGAGGAACCAATGGGGATATATGGCAACAGCAGAAGCTGGGCAATCCTTTCACCTTTATGAGCAGACCATGGAATTGTGGAAGACATAACCACTTGAATTTTTCCAGTATAATCAGAGTCAATAACCCCAGTATGTACACAAACACTCTTAAGATTAAGAGAACTACATCCAAGCAAAAGACCCACTGTCCCCCTAGGTAAAGGCCCATAATATCCAGTGGGAACCTTAACAAGAGAATTGTCAGGGAGAAGACATATCTCAGCGTTAGCAATAAGATCTGCTGCAATCCCTGCGGTGGCTGGGGAAAGTTCCAAGACAGAAGGCTTGGAGATGGTGGAGGGACTGCATGCAGATCCTGATGCTGGATTGGGAACACTCCCTTTTGGTGACGGGCTAGGAGCTTGCCCCGATTGCCATTTCCCAAAAAGGAAGTTCCAACTTTATGAAAGGCAGACCGACATTGGCTATCCCAATGCTGTCCCTTTTGACATTTTGGACACATATTAGGCTTCTTTTGAGGAGGCTTATTTTTAGAATTATTACATTCCTTCCTGGTGTGACCAATTTTTCCACAGGAAAAGCACTTTCCTGGGAATCAAGATTCAACCTGCAAATTAGCCATAGCTTGAGCCATCATTTCAGCTTTGTATCCTTCAGTTCCAATATCTTGGCATAAACAAATATATCCAGTGATGTCAGTTTTTCCTTTAAAAGGAGCAATAGCTTGCTGGCAGTCTTTATTAGCATTCTCATAAGCCAGCAATTGTAAGATTGTATTCACAGCCTCTAAGTTAATTACCTGGCATTTTATGGCCTCATGAAGCCACAGAGTAGAATCTGGATAAGATTCCTTTGGTCCTTGTAAAACTTTTTGAGAGGGCTGAGCACCTTTCCCTTTGGCCTCAATTCTATCCCAGGCCTGTAAACAACAATGCTGAATTTGCTGAATGGCCTGGTCATTGTAAACAGACTGATTTTCAATAGTAGAATAAGCCCCATTTCCCTTAACTGATCAATAGATATATTTACATTATTTCACTGATTATCTACAGCTTGCATCTCTGCATGCTCCATCCATCAGGTCCTAAACTGCAGGTATTCCCCTGAACTAAGGACTGTCCAAGCTAAGGCTGTCCAATCAATAGGAATTAAGTGAGAGCCTTCAGCCAAACCCTGTAGAATGCCAAATGTAAAAGGAGAGTGGAGCCCATAAGTTTGAACAGATTTTTTCAATTCTTTAATAATCTCAAAAGGGATGGCTTCATGAGAAAAACTGTATATCCCATTAGGATGATTAGCATCTTGGCCAGGAGGCATCTCCTCAGTTACTGTAACTGGGAAAGCAACAGGATAACACATAGCATCTAAATCCCCATGGAGCCTGGCCTCTGCAAGACCTTGCTGTATGCCAGAGAGGTGAGCAGGCTTAACCAGCAGAGTGCCACCAGGCATGGGAAGAGATGGTGGGGGAGGCAGGGTCCATTCTTCCCAGCAAGAGGCCATGGGGGGTTTAGAGTGAGTATAAAAGACCTTAGTACTCTTAATCTGGTCTTTATCATCATCGGAAAGGGGATCAGGATCAACATCATCTTCAAGCTCACCCCCCTCTTCCTCATCATCAGTTTTTAAGGGCTCAAGAACAGATTTAATTAAAGTTCAGGTGGACCAAATAGTAATGGGCAGGTTAACTCCCTGCAAATGTTTTTGCTTTAACTCTTTGCCTACCCATTCCCAGTCATGCAATTCAAGAGAGCCAAGGGTAGGAAACCAGGAATATTTTTCAATAACCTGCAATAATACCAAAATCTGTGATTTCCCCACCTTAACACCACAGGCCCACAGCAGCTGTCACAGAAGGGAAATATATGGCACATATTTATCGTGTCTCCCACATTACCCATTACCCTGCTACTATGCTTGGGGTTGTTCTACAAGGAATGCATAAAAACGTGGCCGTTACCTCCACCCAAGTTCCAGTGCCACTATACCTCAGTCATTCAAGAAATTCTGTCAGGAACCAGGTCTGGTTCTTCAGGCCCTACTTTGGGCAACAGTTGCTGCTGACAGAGCAGTGAAGGAATGAAACATGGACACAAAATATAAAGTTATGGGAGCAGGGGACTCAGAGCCTTGTAGGCAAAGTGCATCTCTGCTTGCTCCACAGCATATTTAACAGCTTCATTTTCTCACAGAAAATAGGGGAGTTACTAATAGGCCAGAGAAAGCAAGATAGGGAAGTTAGCAAAACAGGGAAGTCAAGGACAGATCATCCAAGACTTGCATGCTTCTTGTATCAACAAAGCAGGTGCTAGGGAAGTCAAGGATGCATTCCCAGCTCAGGCTATTTTACCACAGTTCTGAACAAAACCCTCATGCCCATGAGAAATTGCCATCTTCTCTCTTCCTAAAAAACATGGTGTTCTAATGAGAGAAGCTAAATGAAGTTCCTATATTGAGTGATACAGACATTTTTGGGTAAAAATGTGTATTATTTTAGTGGTCTCTGACACCTGAACCTCTGTATTTGAGGTCTTTTTTAATGGGAAATACTTGGGAATTTTATATAATCTCTTTGGGCCTCATACAGGTGTTTGAAGGTTCAATGAGATAATAAAAGGAACACTTAAAATATTCCCTGACACTCAAAATGAAATATAAACTTCAGCTTCATAGTAAATTATGGAAAATTTAAGAAATATAATTTAATAAATAAGCATACTCATTAAATTTGGTGATCAGTTATACTGACTCATAAATATATCAAAATATGATAGAAGAATCACTTGATAAATCAGTCCTTTTTTATCTGTCTCTCTGTAATAGGCAGTCTGCAGAATAAGTACATTCATTCTTTGGCTCCTAAAACACCTGGTGACAGACTCCACACTGGCAGCAAAGCTGTAAAAAAATACCATCCAAGTACTCTGCCGAGGTAGAGCTTCCATCCACTCTAAGGGGGAGCCCATAAAATGACCTCATAATAGACTTTTCAATCATCTTCTAATGAGTAGTAATAAACTATGCTAAGAAGTGAGAGAATGGAGAAGAGGCACTGAAGGCATTTTTATTTTCAAAAATGCATATTCTTATTCCCAATAAAATAATTCAACAAATGTTGACTGAAGCAAACTTCAACCCTCTCCTCCCCTATGATTTCCAGAAGCATTAATTGTATACTAAGGAATGCCTCTTTTGTATTTCAGGGTCCTCTTTCCCTGCTTCATTTCAAAGCAGCTGTTTTCCTACATTTCCTTAACTTCTTTCTCTGGCTATTTCCTGTGGGAAATGCATCCCTACTGTCCTATGAAGTGGTGGTGCTTTTTCCCTCCACAAGTCATATTGCACAGGTCCTCAAGGTAGGTAATTACCCTCCCTTCTTTTCCTTGAAGTGTCCAACCATTCCCACCCCTTTTGCCTGCAAACTCCCAGCTAAATTTGAAGCAAATATCTGATGCAGCATCATCTAACAGTCCCCAGTCCCTTTGGGGAAGTGAATTTGAGGCAGATGAATTGTGGGAGGAAAGAACAGGCATGTGTAGGACCACAGTGTTGTTTGAGGCTTCTGAGGAGTCATTGAGGACTTTCAGGTGCCAGAGAGCATGATGTGCTAAATGGAAGAGGAAATGGAAATCATGTCCTCTGTGGAATGTAACTGGTCAAAGCAATAGTGGTGAGAGAAGAAATTTTTAGAAGGACAGTAGTGGCAGTTATGTAGAGATGCAGAGTTAAAGTTAAGGATGGACTAGGTTACTCCCTACAGTGAATCCTTTACCAGGAGTTGTATAGTACAGGAAAACATGAATGGTTAAAGTGTAAGGTTGAACATGATGCCCTGACTTTGGTTCCAGGATCTGAGAGAGTCCTCTACTCTAAAAAGAGCAAGAAAGCCTCCATGGAGAGAGTATATTACAGGTAAATATTGATAAATGGAAGACTTTTGAACCTTAACACATCATGGGGAAAAAAGATGTGGAGTTAAGGCAAAGGTGCAAGAAATAAAAAGTTATGTAAATGTAAATGTTCCATTTTCACTGGAACATGGGAAGTAAAGGTAGGGAGAGTTTATGGAATTTGTTTGTAAACTTAAAAAATATAACTCAGTAGAAGGGGATATAGGGGAGTAATATGGGATTCTTGGTAGTGGTGTTATTTGCTGTCCTTAGTAGTATATTGTATTGCATGACATGTTACTTTTCTTTTTATCATTTTTCCTTATTGCTAAAAAAAAAAAAGAACAATTTTTCTTGTAGTAATCAGTATGTTCAAGTGCTGATTGTGGTGATAAATGTACAACTATATGATGATACCATGAACAACTGATTGTACACTGTGGATAAATGTATGGTATGTGAATATAACTATAAAATTGCAGGAAAATATATATATAGGAGTAAAAGTGTTGGAGAAAACATCATGAGAGGGATGATGCCTCACCAATATGGACTATCTACAATGTGTAAATTCAGAATTGAATCTTCAAACATAGCCTAACATGGACACAATAATTGTAATAGTCCCTAGATTGTAAGCTCTTACAGCAGTTAACTCTATCCCTGAATTGTAAGGCCTATCTCTAAACTTTGAGATGCTGATCCCCTAGCATATATTGTCACAAACATTGGGACTGGTGGTTTGATGTGCTGAGCCCTCGAGCATGGGACTTGCCCTTATGAAGCTCATTACCACAAAGGAGAGTCTAAAGTTGTATGTAATGGTGCCAAAGAGTCTCCCCCTGAGTACCTCTTTGTTGCTCAGTTGTGGCCCTCTCTCTCTCTCTAACTGACCCATCTCGACAGGTGAACTCGCTGCCCTTCCCCCTACGTGGGACCCGACCCCCAGGGGTGTAAATCTCCCTGGCAACGCAGAGTATGACTCCCGGGGATGAATGTGGACCCGACATCGTGGGACTGAGAGTATCTTCTTGACCAAAAGGGGGATGCAAAATGAGATGAAATAGTTTCAGTGGCTGAGAGATTCCAAATGGAGTTGAGAGTTCACTCTGGTGGACATTCTTATGCACTATATAGATAACACCTCTTAGGCTTTAACGTATTGGAATAGCTAGAAATAAATACCTGAAACTACCAAACTCCAACCCAGCAGTCTGGACTCCTGAAGACAATTATGTAATAACGTAGATTACAAGGGGTGACAGTGTGATTGTGAAGACCTTGTGGATCACACCCCCTTTAGCTAGTGTATGGATGAGTGGAGGAACGGGGATAAAAACTAAAGGACAAATGGGGTGGAATGAGGGGATGATTTGGGTGTTCTTTTTTCACTTTTATTTTTTATTCTTGATCTGGTTCTTTCTGATGTAAGGAAAATGTTCAGAAATAGATTGTGGTGATGAACGCATAACTATGTTATCATACTGTGGACAGTGGATTGTATATCATGGATGATTGTATGGTGTGTGAATGTCTTTCAATAAAACTGAATTTAATAATATATATATATATATATATAACTCAGTAGAGAGTCTGCACAATCCAAAATGTGTTCCAGATAAAAAAGATAATCTGCAATAAGGAAAAATATTTTCATATAGGAAGATATCAGGGGCCGGGAATTACTTGAGTTAACATTAAAATATTGCAACACTTTTAACCTCTCTTATAAAAATGATGCTAAGCATTTTGAAGAAAATACACTGCAATTATATCCCAGCAAATTTGTAACCCAAAATAAATGTTATGGATGGAAAACATTTACCACAGACCAATCTTCTGTCTTGTTTCCCAGATCAACTAATTTGAACAATGCGATGCATTATTTATTAATATATTGCTACAATGAATTTTAATAACAAAATATGTAAAATTTTGAAGTAATTTTATATATACAGCATATTAAAGTGAATCAGAAATTTGAAAATCATTCAATGCCTTTTAAATACTTACATTTTCAGAAATGAAGACATTGAAGCAAGAAATTAATAATAGCAATCCAATTATATGAATGAAACACCATTTTAAAATTATTTGAAAGTATAAAAGTATAAAAGAAATATACACATAATAAACATTGAGACACAATTTTACTTCTGCTTTAGAAAATACATCCAAATATATAAATGTTAGATACTTAATGATATTATTCATATCAATTTGGCTAAAAAATCTGAGTAGTAATCTAAATGCCAGAAACAAGAGAGCAGTTAACTAGATTATTAAACCTACAGGTGAAATTTTCTACATTAGTAAAACAATTATCAGAAGTTGTCTGATTGAGGAAAAACAAGAATGTTATCTGCTAAGTGGAGTTGAATTATATATGTTGTCATTCCTTGGTTTTATCTTCCGATGGAATTCCCCATGTCCATGGGCTCTTTTGATCCTGACACTGCCTTTTGTGCATTTTCTTTTCTGCCCATAATTCTGCTTATCTTCCTGAATAATAGTAGGAATTGAAGTTTTCACTGATGAACCAAATGTATAGTCTAATTCCTGCTAATACAGATTCAGTGGTCTAGGGAATTATTTAAATTTCTAAAATTCAGTGATATTGACCGAGTTTAGGTGTTATTTGGCAATACTCATCCTTAAAAAATTTATTTCTCTTCCTGCCTCTTCCATTAGCAAAAGACTTCAGCTGCAAAAACCTGGAAGGTAGATTTTTTAAATCCAAATTTCACCCAATTGCTACTAACATTACACAGATTACTCTGGAGAGGAAATTTGCAAAAATTCCCTCAGACAAAATATATTTAAAGTCATTCTGTATAAAATGTAGGGTAGCCATATTCTCTCTGGACATCTCTTAAGGGAAGGTGCTTGATAAATTTTCAACCATGAATTCATCTACTTGTAAGACTGACCTCTCACCTCTACTACTTACCCCATGCTTTTTGTTGTGTGCAGAGCAGCTGTCATTGTCAGCCCTGCAAAGCTCCTAGTTATGGAGCCCAAGGTGATTTTTTTTTAATTTTATGTTCCAAGCAAGAGAAATATTTCATCAGGAAACCATATTTAATCTTCCCTGTTAAATCTAGTTTGATGCTGTCTCTTTCTTGCTGGACACTGCTGAAGGTGGCAAAACCATCCCTGATCTTTTGAAGTTTTAAAATCTTGAATCTAACACCATTGTCTCAGCTGCCACATATTTCCCCTTGTACGGTACAGCAGGAACCAAAGTAAGAAAATATCTACCACATAAGAGTCCTCTCCACCCAGCTTTTTAGAATCACCTTGGTATTTGCATTTAGTTTCCTCCACCAAGGCACTTACATTTATTTTTCAAAAAGGAAAAAATTTCATCACTGGCCTTAGTCAGTATCTGTACTGTATGAGAGATTTAGGTTCTGCCATCAGTAACAGCCATCTAACTTGGGGCTTAACAAATGGATAAGCCTATTTTTAACATGATTATAGAAAAGAAACCTGGATTTCTATAAGACTAGCCTGCTCTGTTGACTATTGGACAATATGAAACTGCCTTGATGCTCTTATTTTTGGCTACTGCCTGCTTAGCATATGATCCCTTTTTAACTGTTCCTGTACAGTGTTCATATGCTATGTAGTAGGGTACAGGTGGTAAGAAGTATGTGGGCCTTCAGTCTCTATCACTGTTCTAATTTCAATGTAAGAATTAAGTCAATTAGCCATAATCTACCACTACAAGGAAAATTATA
The DNA here is from genome assembly GCF_015220235.1 of Choloepus didactylus. Lineage (NCBI taxonomy): Eukaryota > Metazoa > Chordata > Mammalia > Pilosa > Megalonychidae > Choloepus > Choloepus didactylus. The sequence continues at coordinate 1,050,843 of NW_023637615.1, forward strand.
TGGTTTTATGAGTAGTACTGTCCACCCAGGTTCTGTTCAATTGAGAGAGAATTGGAGAATGAATGCTTTAGGGCCACCAGGGTCCATGAAGTCCATAGTAGAAGAGAATGAATAACTCAGGAGATGTATTTACATAGAAAGACTACATAGGAAACTTGTACCTGGAAGGAGACAGAAATAAAAAATCAAAGATGATTCATTGATTTCTGCCATGAGGAACTCTACATGATTTTACTATTCACTGAGATTGTGGAGTCACCTGGGCTGGCCAGTGTTGGAAATGATGAATTTGATGTTACTGTGAGACGTGTTACAGGATTACTGTCAACTGGGGTGGTGGCATCATGGGGCTGATGTGTGGTCTCCCTGCAATAATTCTGAGGAATATGATGCATTGCCCTTAAAAGACAGAATGGCAAAAGATGGTTAATTAAAACATCAAATAAAAGAAATCTTTAGCAGCTGAACAGCTTGATTTCAGAATAAGGAGTATAATGCATCATATGATATGTTCTCTTCCTTCACATCTGCCGTATTTTTTCTCTCACACAGTTGTGTGTAAATATGTGTGAGAAAGCTATCCTCAAAATTCTCATGCAATGTGCTGAGTTCCTTTATCTCTCAGGCAGCTGCATGGAACACTTTACAAGGCACTGATACAAAATATATTTCTGAGCCATCTCTTTTAACTGAACTTTTCTTTATTTTGATAACTTATTTTATCCTGATATTCTTCTTTCTCAATCTTTTTCTGTTTCTGTATCTCTGCATTTCTCCCCATCTATATCATTCTCCCTTTGTGATATATCATAGAGTAACTATACATTAAATATATAATAACAATACAGTAATAATAGAAATATTAACCTAGAGATAATATAAACAAAAAATGTTATTATTAAGTATTGGATATGTGCCAGGTCTTGTTCTATGTTTGTTTATGTGAGAATATGTGTGTAAGTGGTGTATTGTGTGTTATTTAATGCTTCTCAGTTTTTGTAATTTATGGTTAATCATAGTAGTATCTGTATGTCATAACTCTAAATTAAATTAAATGCCAATGATTTTCACACCTAAACTTCTGTATAATGCATCTCATTTAATCTTTAAAACAACTCCTTTGGGAAAAATCTTCCCCACTTAATATAGATGTTCATTTCAGATACAATTTTAAGTTTGATGGACACTGTGTATAGAGATGAAATTTAGGTAAAATGAAATATGTTTCCAGGACCCTATTTGCATTAAATTATCCTATTAATCTCATTTTAAAGCAATGGAAAATATATTGCTTATATTTATATTTTTGGAACATTATTTATGCCAAGAGCATACTCAATCTACCTTAGTAACAGCTATTCTACATCCAATATATCAATATCCCTTATCAAGTCCTTGAAATAAAATGATTTTATTCTTTTCTTATATAGACAATTCATTGTTGGACTGATGTAATTCCAAAGATATTCCATTGTAGTTGTAGGAATTAACTACAACAGATAATTATTTTAACTTGGTTTTCAAACTGGTAAGTTTGACATTTAAGTTTTTATGATAGAGATTATGGTCATTATAATATGTAGTTAACTGACATTATAACAGTACAGGAAAGTTCAAAAATAAAATATCATTCAAATATAATATAAAATAAATGTGCACATTAAACTTAATTTTGCTCTGATTTTCATGTTTGCAAAACAAATATTTCTTCAGAGAGAACTGAGTTGGACTTTTGTCTTTTGTTTTATTTTCAAAACATTTATGTGGAGTTAAATTGATAGTTTGACACAGAATGTGTAATAATTTCAATTTAGAGAATCATGGACCTCCAGTTAATTACAAATTCAAGGAAATATTCTATAGGTTTTATCTGAACAGTGACCAGCCTAATACATAAATGAAAATGAAGTGTATATTTTAAATCAGATTTTGTCAAAATTAATGGAGAACTAGTATGTTTGAAAACCTTCATAAGTGCAAAATTAGAAATTCTTGATGCATCATGACCAGTGAGTAGAAACATATGTTTTAAGTCTCCAAGAAGGGAAACATTAGGACCCCTCTCTGCATATATCTCCAAAATGATTTTAAAGCGTTAAGAATTCAATTACCAACTTTGTTGGGAATTGTCAAAAACAGTCTGAATAACTAATTTCAATGAACACATTTTGTCTTATTTAGTACCACCATCAAAATCATACATTTGGCTAATTTTCAAAATGGTTGAATTCATTGGCCTGATTAATTTAAGGAGTCAAATATCTTGTTTGTGAATGAAGACTTTTTGACATGCTGATCAATCTGACACAGCATAATTTTAAAAATAAATCTTTATTATTTGACACAAGTGTGACATGTGTGTAAAATATAATTGTTGTCTACTCTTTTCTTTCCATTTATTTTATTAAAATTAAATGAGCTACATGATTCATGGCAATAGTATTTTATATTCCTTTCTTGATAACCATGTTCTTTGATTCCCTAAAATAAAGTATTCATTTTAGGCCCAAACTGTTTATATGGAAAATAATACATATTGGTTAATTTTTGGACAGAACTGACTGTACTCATTCATTCTTTCTTTCAAATTATAAATATTTTGTGTATATATATAGAGAGAGAGACAGAGAGAGAAAGAGAAGCACAGATTATTTAAAGATGCATTATAATTTTCTTAAAAACCTTAGATGCAAATATTCTGAAACACTTAAGAATTATGTCATATAGAGAGTGTATTCTGTGATTAGCCTCCAAGTTTATAAAAGGTAGTTGTTTTAAATTGCATGTTGCTTCTCTTCTTCAACATTTAGAATAATTGAACAAGGAATACATTCGGAGATAGTTGGGAAGAAAAGAGACTTTAATCCCAGAGAGTTGCATATGTGTGGAGGATGGTAATTAATATGTGAAACATGCTTTCTAAATTTTTTTATTTAGATTTAGCAAGCTTACAACTAGAGCATTCTTTTTTGAGTTTATAGTTTTCCATCAAAATCCAAGATCTCCTACATGGCATTACAGATGCTATTTTAACTATCATTCCCACATTCTTGGAATGCTTTACAAATTTATGATACAGTGAATAGGCAAAGAGTGATAAAAAAGAATTGCAGAAACTTCAAGTGTCATCATGATCATAGGGAGAAGGTGGTAGAAGTGAGATGATCGAATTAAGGACTCAACTATAGAATACATCCAAATCCTGAAGACACAGTGTAGCCATTACTGTGTGGGCAACAGCAAAAATCTAAAATTATAAATAAAAATAAGATATACAAGGAAAGTAGGATTGATATTTCCCTGGAAACATATTTATATGACAGGATAGAGAAAAAATAAGAATATCATACTTTTGAAAAGTGTTTAATAACCATAAAACAATGGGACAGGGATTCTGCTACACAATTAGGAATCAGTGTAAATAGATACTATGTCTACTTCTTATAATTAAACATGGACTCAACTTTGGAATAAAACTAACTACAGTAAAGGGAATTACAAAAGGAAAATCAGAAGGAGAATAATACTTGAGAGTGGGGAAAGCCAACATCTTTTGATACACATATGTATGAATTATACAGAAAAAGAGTTGTCAATATTATTCATTGATCTTGGAAATTCACTCTGGTCAACCAGCTCATGGTAAATACTTCAGCCCTTACTTGAACATCAAATCTTACTGAGGGGTTCAATGAATCCAATCAAAATAGCAAACACCTATTTATGCAGGTACATGTGCAACCCTGATTTATTTAGTAATCTTTAAATATACTTAAAGTCATAGGAAGAAGAGTCAGCATTCCAGGTGGCAAAAATAGGATTTTGGGATTTATAATAAAGAATTCCAGCATTTGCGAAAATAAAATTCAGACAAAAAAAAATCATCCATCCCATCAGTGATGATTTCCACTTTGAATATTAAAATATATCACAGCTTTTAACTAAAAAAGTCATCGAGGCGGGGCAAGATGGCAGACTGCTGAGCTGTATGTTTTAGTTACTCCTCCAGGAAAGTAGGTAAAAAGCCAGGAACTGCGTGGACTGGACACCACAGAGCAATCTGTCTTTGGGCATACTTCATACAACACTCATGAAAACGTGGAACTGCTGAGATCAGCGAAATCTGTAAGTTTTTGCGGCCAGGGGACCCGCGCCCCTCCCTGCCAGGCTCAGTCCCGGGGGAGGAGGGGCTGTCAGCTCCAGGAAGGAGAAGGGAGAATTGCAGTGGCTGCTCTCATCGGAAACTCATTCTACTGATTCAAACTCCAACCATAGATAGACTGAGGCCAGACACCAGAGACTCTGAGAGCAGCCAGCCCAGCAGAGAGGAGACGGGCATAGAAGGAAAACAACACGAGAAGCTCCAAAGTAAAAGCAGAGGATTTTTGGAGTTCTGGTGAACACAGAAAGGGGAAGGGCGGAGATCAGGCCTTGAGGCGCATATGCAAATCCCGAAGCAAGGCTGATCTCTCTGCCCAGGGCACCTTTCCTTAATGGCCCTGGTTGCTTTGTCTATTAGCATTTCAATAACCCATTAGATCTCTGAGGAGGGCCGTTTTTTTTTTGTTTTTTTTTTTTTTGTTTTTTTTTTTAAATCCTTTTTGCTTTTTCTAAAACAATTACTCTAAGAAGCTCAATACAGAAAGCTTCAAAGAATTGAAATTTGGGCACGTCAAGTCAAGAGCAGAAATAAGAGAGCTCTGAGACAAAAGGCAATAATCCAGTGGCTGAGAAAATTCACTAAACAACACAACTTCCCAAGAAAAGGGGGGTGTCCGCTCACAGCCACCATCCTGGTGGACAGGAAACACTCCTGCCCATCGCCAGCCCCATAGCCCAGAGCTGCCCCAGACAACCCAGTGTGACGGAAGTGCTTCAAATAACAGGCACACACCACAAAACTGGGCGTGGACATTAGCCTTCCCTGCAACCTCAGCTGAATGTCCCAGAGCTGGGAAGGGGGAGCAGTGTGAATTAACAGAGCCCCATTCAGCCATCATTTGAGCAGACTGGGAGCCTCCCAACACAGCCCAGCAGCCCAGAACTGCCCTGGGGGGACGGCACTCACCTGTGACATAGCACAGTCATCCCTCAACAGAGGACCCGGGGTGCACAGCCTGGAAGAGGGGCCCACTTGCAAGTCTCAGGAGCCATACGCCAATACCAAAGACTTGTGGGTCAGTGGCAGAGACAAACTGTGGCAGGACTGAACTGAAGGATTAGACTATTGCAGTAGCTTTAAAACTCTAGGATCATCAGGGAGATTTGATTGTTAGGGCCACCCCCCCTCCCCGACTGCCCAGAAACACGCCCCACATACAAGGCAGGCAACACCAACTACACACGCAAGCTTGGGACACCAATTGGGCCCCACAAGACTCACTCCCCCACTCACCAAAAAGGCTAAGCAGGGGAGATCTGGCTTGTGGAGAACAGGTGGCTCGTGGACGCCACCTGCTGGTTAGTTAGAGAAAGTGTACTCCACGAAGCTGTAGATCTGATAAATTAGAGATAAGGACTTCAACTGGTCTACAAACCCTAAAAGAACCCTATCAAGGACAGCAAATGCCACGAGGCCAAAAACAACAGAAAATTATAAAGCATATGAAAAAACCAGACGATATGGATAACCCAAGCCCAAGCACCCAAATCAAAAGACCAGAAGAGACACACCTAGAGCAGCTACTCAAAGAACTAAAGATGAACAATGAGACCCTAGTACGGGATATGAAGGAAATCAAGAAAACCCTAGAAGAGCATAAAGAAGACATTGCAAGACTAAATAAAAAAAAGGATGATCTTATGGAAATTAAAGAAACTGTTGACCAAATTAAAAAGATTCTGGACACTCATAGTACAAGACTAGAGGAAGTTGAACAACGAATCAGTGACCTGGAAGATGACAGAATGGAAAATGAAAGCATAAAAGAAAGAATGGGGAAAAAAATTGAAAAACTCGAAATGGACCTCAGGGATATGATAGATAATATGAAGCGTCCGAATATAAGACTCATTGGTGTCCCAGAAGGGGAAGAAAAGGGTAAAGGTCTAGGAAGAGTATTCAAAGAAATTGTTGGGGAAAACTTCCCAAATCTTCTAAACAACATAAATACACAAATCATAAATGCTCAGCGAACTCCAAATAGAATAAATCCAAAAAAACCCACTCCGAGACATATACTGATCACACTGTCAAACATAGAAGAGAAGGAGCAAGTTCTGAAAGCAGCAAGAGAAAAGCAATTCACCACATACAAAGGAAACAGCATAAGACTAAGTAGTGACTACTCAGCAGCCACCATGGAGGCGAGAAGGCAGTGGCACGATATATTTAAAATTCTGAGAGAGAGGAATTTCCAGCCAAGAATACTTTATCCAGCAAAGCTCTCCTTCAAATTTGAGGGAGAGCTTAAATTTTTCACAGACAAAGAAATGCTGAGAGAATTTGCTAACAAGAGACCTGCCCTACTGGAGATACTAAAGGGAGCCCTACAGACAGAGAAACAAAGACAGGACAGAGAGACTTGGAGAAAGGTTCAGTACTAAAGAGATTCGGTATGGGTACAATAAAGGATATTAATAGAGAGAGGGAAAAATATGGCAAACATAATCCAAAGGATAAGATGGCCGATTCAAGAAATGCCTTCACGGTTTTAACGTTGAATGTAAATGGATTAAACTCCCCAATTAAAAGATATAGATTCGCAGAATGGATCAAAAAAAATGAACCATCAATATGTTGCATACAAGAGACTCATCTTAGACACAGGGACACAAAGAAATTGAAAGTGAAAGGATGGAAAAAAATATTTCATGCAAGCTACAGCCAAAAGAAAGCAGGTGTAGCAATATTAATCTCAGATAAAATAGACTTCAAATGCAGGGATGTTTTGAGAGACAAAGAAGGCCACTACATACTAATAAAAGGGGCAATTCAGCAAGAAGAAATAACAATCGTAAATGTCTATGCACCCAATCAAGGTGCCACAAAATACATGAGAGAAACATTGGCAAAACTAAAGGAAGCAATTGATGTTTCCACAATAATTGTGGGAGACTTCAACACATCACTCTCTCCTATAGATAGATCAACCAGACAGAAGACCAATAAGGAAATTGAAAACCTAAACAATCTGATAAATGAATTAGATTTAACAGACATCTACAGGACATTACATCCCAAATCACCAGGATACACATACTTTTCTAGTGCTCACGGAACTTTCTCCAGAATAGATCATATGCTGGGACATAAAACAAGCCTCAATAAATTTAAAAAGATTGAAATCATTCAAAGCACATTCTCTAACCACAATGGAATACAATTAGAAGTCAATAACCATCAGAGACTTAGAAAATTCACAAATACCTGGAGATTAAACAACACACTCCTAAACAATCAGTGGGTTAAAGAAGAAATAGCAAGAGAAATTGCTAAATATATAGAGACGAATGAAAATGAGAACACAACATACCAAAACCTATGGGATGCAGCAAAAGCAGTGCTAAGGGGGAAATTTATAGCACTAAACGCATATATTAAAAAGGAAGAAAGAGCCAAAATCAAAGAACTAATGGATCAACTGAAGAAGCTAGAAAATGAACAGCAAACCAATCCTAAACCAAGTAGAAGAAAAGAAATAACAAGGATTAAAGCAGAAATAAATGACATAGAGAACAAAAAAACAATAGAAAGGATAAATATCACCAAAAGTTGGTTCTTTGAGAAGATCAACAAGATTGACAAGCCCCTAGCTAGACTGACAAAATCAAAAAGAGAGAAGACCCATATAAACAAAATAATGAATGAAAAAGGTGACATAACTGCAGATCCTGAAGAAATTAAAAAAATTATAAGAGGATATTATGAACAACTGTATGGCAACAAACTGGATAATGTAGAAGAAATGGACAATTTCCTGGAAACATATGAACAACCTAGACTGACCAGAGAAGAAATAGAAGACCTCAACCAACCCATCACAAGCAAAGAGATCCAATCAGTCATCAAAAATCTTCCCACAAATAAATGCCCAGGGCCAGATGGCTTCACAGGGGAATTCTACCAAACTTTCCAGAAAGAACTGACACCAATCTTACTCAAACTCTTTCAAAACATTGAAAAAAATGGAACACTACCTAACTCATTTTATGAAGCTAACATCAATCTAATACCAAAACCAGGCAAAGATGCTACAAAAAAGGAAAACTACCGGCCAATCTCCCTAATGAATATAGATGCAAAAATCCTCAACAAAATACTTGCAAATCGAATCCAAAGACACATTAAAAAAATCATACACCATGACCAAGTGGGGTTCATTCCAGGCATGCAAGGATGGTTCAACATCAGAAAAACAATCAATGTATTACAACACATTAAAAACTCGAAAGGGAAAAATCAATTGATCATCTCAATAGATGCTGAAAAAGCATTTGACAAAATCCAACATCCCTTTTTGATAAAAACACTTCAAAAGGTAGGAATTGAAGGAAACTTCCTCAACATGATAAAGAGCATATATGAAAAACCCACAGCCAGCATAGTACTCAATGGTGAGAGACTGAAAGCCTTCCCTCTAAGATCAGGAACAAGACAAGGATGCCCGCTGTCACCACTGTTATTCAACATTGTGCTGGAAGTGCTAGCCAGGGCAATCCGGCAAGACAAAGAAATAAAAGGCATCCAAATTGGAAAAGAAGAAGTAAAACTGTCATTGTTTGCAGATGATATGATCTTATATCTAGAAAACCCTGAGAAATCAACGATACACCTACTAGAGCTAATAAACAAATTTAGCAAAGTAGCGGGATACAAGATTAATGCACATAAGTCAGTAATGTTTCTATATGCTAGAAATGAACAAACTGAAGAGACACTCAAGAAAAAGATACCATTTTCAATAGCAACTAAAAAAATCAAGTACCTAGGAATCAACTTAACCAAAGATGTAAAAGACCTATACAAAGAAAACTACATAACTCTACTAAAAGAAATAGAAGGGGACCTTAAAAGATGGAAAAATATTCCATGTTCATGGATAGGAAGGCTAAATGTCATTAAGATGTCAATTCTACCCAAACTCATCTACAGATTCAATGCAATCCCAATCAAAATTCCAACAACCTACTTTGCAGACTTGGAAAAGCTAGTTATCAAATTTATTTGGAAAGGGAAGATGCCTCGAATTGCTAAAGACACTCTAAAAAAGAAAAACGAAGTGGGAGGACTTACACTCCCTGACTTTGAAGCTTATTATAAAGCCACAGTTGCCAAGACAGCATGGTACTGGCACAAAGATAGACATATAGATCAATGGAATCGAATTGAGAATTCAGAGATAGACCCTCAGATCTATGGCCGACTGATCTTTGATAAGGCCCCCAAAGTCACCGAACTGAGCCATAATGGTCTTTTCAACAAATGGGGCTGGGAGAGTTGGATATCCATATCCAAAAGAATGAAAGAGGACCCCTACCTCACCCCCTACACAAAAATTAACTCAAAATGGACCAAAGATCTCAATATAAAAGAAAGTACCATAAAACTCCTAGAAGATAATGTAGGAAAACATCTTCAAGACCTTGTATTAGGAGGCCACTTCCTAGACTTTACACCCAAAGCACAAGCAACAAAAGAGAAAATAGATAAATGGGAACTCCTCAAGCTTAGAAGTTTCTGCACCTGAAAGGAATTTCTCAAAAAGGTAAAGAGGCAGCCAACTCAATGGGAAAAAATTTTTGGAAACCATGTATCTGACAAAAGACTGATATCTTGCATATACAAAGAAATCCTACAACTCAATGACAATAGTACAGACAGCCCAATTATAAAATGGGCAAAAGATATGAAAAGACAGTTCTCTGAAGAGGAAATACAAATGACCAAGAAACACATGAAAAAATGTTCAGCTTCACTAGCTATTAGAGAGATGCAAATTAAGACCACAATGAGATACCATCTAACACCGGTTAGAATGGCTGCCATTAAACAAACAGGAAACTACAAATGCTGGAGGGGATGTGGAGAAATTGGAACTCTTATTCATTGTTGGTGGGACTGTATAATGGTTCAGCCACTCTGGAAGTCAGTCTGGCAGTTCCTTAGAAAACTAGATATAGAGCTACCATTCGATCCAGCGATTGCACTCCTCGGTATATACCCGGAAGATCGGAAAGCAGTGACACGAACAGATATCTGCACGCCAATGTTCATAGCAGCATTATTCACAATTGCCAAGAGATGGAAACAACCCAAATGTCCTTCAACAGATGAGTGGATAAATAAAATGTGGTATATACACACGATGGAATACTACGCGGCAGTAAGAAGGAACGATCTGGTGAAACATATGACAACATGGATGAACCTTGAAGACATAATGCTGAGCGAAATAAGCCAGGCACAAAAAGAGAAATATTATATGCTACCACTAATGTGAACTTTGAAAAATGTAAAACAAATGGTTTATAATGTAGAATGTAGGGGAACTAGCAGTAGAGAGCAATTAAGGAAGGGGGAACAATAATCCAGGAAGAATAGATAAGCTATTTAACGTTCTGGGGATGCCCAGAAATGACTATGGTCTGTTAATTTCTGATGGTTGTAGTAGGAACAAGTTCACTGAAATGTTGCTATATTATGTAACTTTCTTGGGGTAAAGTAGGAACATGTTGGAAGTTAAGCAGTTATCTTAGGTTAGTTGTCTTTTTCTTATTCCCTTGCTATGGTCTCTTTGAAACGCTCTTTTATTGTATGTTTGTTTTCTTTTTAACTTTTTTTTTCATACAGGTGATTTGAAAAAAGAAGGGAAAGTTAAAAAAAAAAAAAAAAAAAAAAAGAAAAAAGACAAACAAGGGGAAAAAAAAAAAAAAAAAAAAAAAAAGATGTAGTGCCCCCTTGAGGAACCTGTGGAGAATGCAGGGGTATTCGCCTACCCCACCTCCATGGTTGCTAACATGACCACAGACATAGGGGACTGGTGGTTTGATGGGTTGAGCCCTCCACCATAAGTTTTACCCTTGGGAAGACGGTTGCTGCAAAGGAGAGGCTAGGCCTCCCTGTATTTGTGCCTAAGAGTCTCCTCCTGAATGCCTCTTTGTTGCTCAGATGTGGCCCTCTCTCTCTGGCTAAGCCAACTTGAAAGGTGAAATCACTGCCCTCCCCCCTACGTGGGATCAGACACCCAGGGAAGTGAATCTCCCTGGCAACGTGGAATATGACTCCCAGGGAGGAATGTAGACCTGGCACCGTGGGACGGAGAACATCTTCTTGACCAAAAGGGGGATGTGAAAGGAAATGAAATAAGCTTCAGTGGCAGAGAGATTCCAAAAGGAGCCGAGAGGTCACTCTGGTGGGCACTCTTATGCACACTTTAGACAACCCTTTTTAGGTTCTAAAGAATGGGGGTAGCTGGTGGTGGATACCTGAAACTATCAAACTACAACCCAGAACCCATGAATCTCGAAGACAGTTGTATAAAAATGTAGCTTATGAGGGGTGACAATGGGATTGGGAAAGCCATAAGGACCAAACACCACTTTGTCTAGTTTATGGATGGATGTGTAGAAAAGTAGGGGAGGGAAACAGACAGACAAAGGTACCCAGTGTTCTTTTTTACTTCAATTGCTCTTTTTCACTCTAATTATTATTCTTGTTATTTTTGTGTGTGTGCTAATGAAGGTGTCAGGGATTGATTTAGGTGATGAATGTACAACTATGTAATGGTACTGTAAACAATCGAAAGTACAATTTGTTTTGTATGACTGCGTGGTATGTGAATATATCTCAATAAAATGATGATTTAAAAAAAAATAAAAATAAAAAAAAAAATAAATAAAAAGTCCCCAAAAAAAAAAAAAAATAAAATAAAATAAAATAAAATAAAATATATCACAAAATGAAATGACAGAATTACTTCTGGGTGGGGCAAGATGGCAGACTGGTGAGCTGCATGTTTTAGTTACTCCTCCAGGAAAGTAGGTAGAAAGCCAGGAACTGCATGGACTGGACACCACAGAACAATCTGACTTTGGGCATACTTCATACAACACTCATAAAAATATGGAACTGCTGAGATCAGCAAAATCTGTAAGTTTTTGTGGCCAGGGGACCCGTACCCCTCCCTGCCAGGCTCAGTCTCATGGGAGGAGGGGCTGTCAGCTGCGGGAAGGAGAAGGGAGAACTGAAGTGGCAGCTTTTATCGGAAACTCACTCTACTGATCCAAACTCCAACCATAGATAGACTTAGACAAGACACCAGAGAATTTGAGAGCAGCCAGCCCAGCAGAGAGGAGACGGGCATAGAAAAAAACAGCATGAAAAACTCCAAAATAAAAGCGGAGGATTTTTGGAGTTCTGTTGAACATGGAAAGGGGAAGGGCAGAGATCAGGCCCTGAGGCTTATATGCAAATCCTGAAGAAAAGCTGATCTCTCTGCCCTGTGGACCTTTCCTTAATGGCCCTAATTGCTTTGTCTCTTAGCATTTCAATAACCCATTAGATCTGTGAGGAGGGCACTTTTTTTTTAAAATCCTTTCTTCCTTTTCTAAAACAATTACTCTAAGAAGCCCAGTACAGAAACCTTCAAAGACTTGCAATTTGGGCAGGTCAAGACAAGAGCAGAACTAAGAGAGCTCTGAGACAAAAGGCAATAATCCAGTGGCTGAGAAAATTCACTAAACCCCACAACTTCCCAAGAAAAGGAGGGTGTCTGCTCACAGTCATCATCCTGGTGGACAGAAAACACTCCTGCCCATTGCCAGCCCCATAGCCCAGAGCTGCCTCAGACAACCCAGTGTGATGGAAGTGCTTCAAATAACAGGTACACACCACAAAACTGGGCATGGACATTAGCCTTTGCTGCAACCTCAGCTGGTTGTTCCAGAGTTGGGAAGGTGGAGCAGTGTGAATTAACAAAGCCCCATTCAGCCATCATTTCAGCAGACTGGGAGCCTCCCTACACAGCCCAGGAGCCCAGAACCACCCTGGGGGGATGGCACTCACCTGTGACATAGCACAGTCATCCCTCAACAAAGGACCAGGGGGTGCATGGCCTGGAAGAGGGACCCACTCACAAGTCTCAGGAGTCATACGCCAATACCAAGAACTTGTGGGTCAGTGGCAGAGACAAACTGTGGCAGGACTGAAGTGAAGGATTAGACTATTGCAGCAGCTTTAAAACTCCAGGATCACCAGGGAGATTTGATTGTTAGAGCCAATCCCCTCCCCAACTGCCCAGAAACACGCCCCATATACAGGGTGGGCAACACTAACTACACACACAAGCTTGGTATACCAATTAGACACCACAAGACTCACTCTCCCACTCACCACAAAGGCAAAGCAGGGGAAAACAGGCTTGTGAAGAACAGGTGGCTCATGGACGCAACTGGCTGGTTAGTTACAGTGTACTCCATGAAGCTGTAGATCTATTAAATTAAAGATAAGGACTTCAATTGGTCTACAAATCCTAAATGAACCCTAACAAGTTAAGCAAATACCAAGAGGCCAAAAACAACAGAAAATTATAAAGCATATGAAAAAAACAGATGATATGGATAACCCAAGCCCAAGCACCCAAATCAAAAGATCAGAAGAGACACAGCATCTAAAGCACCTACTCAAAGAACTAAAGATGAACAATGTGACCATAGTACAAGATACAAAGGATAACAAGAAGACCCTAGAAGAGCATAAAGAAGACATTGCAAGACTAAATAAAAAAAATAGATGATCTTATGGAAATTAAAGAAACTGTTGACCAAATTGAAAAGATTCTGGACACTCATAGTACAAAACTAGAGGAAGTTGAACAATGAATCAGTGACCTGGAAGATGACAGAATGGAAAATGATAGCATAAAAGAAAGGATGGGGAAAAAAATTGAAAAAATAGAAACGGACCTCAGGGATATGATAGATAATATAAAACGTCCGAATATAAGACACATTGGTGTTCCAGAAGGGGAAGAAAAGGGTAAAGGTCCAGGAAGAGTACGCAAAGAAATTGTTGGGGAAAACTTCCCAAATCTTCTAAACAACATAAATACACAAATCATAAATGGTCAGCAAACTCCAAAGAGAATAAATACAAATAAACCCACTCCAAGACATATTCTGATCACACTGTCAAACATGGAAGAGAAGGAGCAATTTCTGAAAGCAGCAAGAGAAAAGCAATTCATCACATAAAAGGAAACAGCATAAGACTAAGTAGTGACTACTCAGCAGCCACCATGGAGGCGAGAAGGCAGTGCCATGATATATTTAAAATTCTGAGTGAGAAAAATTTCCAACCAAGGAAACTTTATCCAGCAAAGATATCCTTCAAATTTGAGGGAGAGTTTAAATTTTTCATAGACAAAGAAATGTTGAGAGAATTTGCTAACAAGAGACTTGCCCTACTGGAGATACTAAAGGGAGCCCTACAGACAGAGAAACAAAGAAAGGAGAGAGAGACTTGGAGAAAGGTTCAGTACTAAAGAGATTCAGTATGGGTACAATAAAGGATATTAATACAGACAGGGGAAAAATATATATGACAAACATAAACCAAAGGAAGATGGCTGATTCAAGAAATGCTTTCATGGTTATAACGTTGAATGTAAATTGATTAAACTCCCCAATTAAAAGATATAGATTTGCAGAATGGATCAAAAAAAAATGAATCATCAATATGTTGCATACAAGAGAATCATCTTAGACACAGGGACACAAAGAAATTGAAAGTGAAAGGATGGAAAAAAAATATTTCATGCAAGCTACAGCCAAAAGAAAGCAGGTGCAGCAATATTAATCCCAGATAAAATAGACTTCAAATGAAGGGATGTTTTGAGAGATAAAGAAGGCCACCATATGCTAATAAAAGGGGCAATTCAACAAGAAGAAATAACAATCATAAATGTCTATGCACCCAATCAAGTTGCCGCAAAATACATGAGAGAAACACTGGCAAAACTAAAGGAAGCAATTGATGTTGCCACAAATAATTGGAGACTTCAACACATCACTCTCTCCTATAGATAGATCAACCAGACAGAACACCAATAAGGAAATTGAAAACCTAAACAATCTGATGAACGAATTAGATTTAACAGACATATACAGAATATTACATCCCAAATCACCAGGATACACATACTTTTCTAGTGCTCATGGAACTCTCTCCAGAATAGATCATATGCTGGGACATAAAACAAGGCTCAATAAATTTAAAAAGTTTGAAATTATTCAAAGCACATTCTCTGACCACAATGGAATAGAGTTAGAAGTCAATAACCATCAGAGACTTAGAAAACTCACAAATACCTGGAGGTTAAACAACACACTCCTAAACAATCAGTGGGTTAAAGAAGAAATAGCAGGAGAAATTGCTAAATATATAGAGATGAATAAAAATGAGAACACAACATACCAAAACCTATGGGATGCAGCAAAAGCAGTAATGAGGGGGAAATTTATAGCACTAAATGCATATATTAAAAATGAAGAAAGGGCTAAAATCAAAGACTAACAGATCAACTGAATAAGCTAGAAAATGAACAGCAAACCAATCCTAAACCAAGTAGAAGAAAAGATATAAAAAGGATTAAAGAAGAAATAAATAACATAGAGAAAAAAAAAACAATAGAGAGGATCAATATCACCAAAAGTTGGTTCTTTGAGAAGATCAACAAGATTGACAAGCCCCTAGCTAGACTAACAAAATCAAAAAGAGAGAAGACCCATACAAACAAAATAATGAATGAAAAAGGTGACATAACTGCAGATCCTGAAGAAATTAAAAAAAAAATTATAAGAGGATACTATGAACAACTGTATGGCAACAAACTGGATAATGGAGAGGAAATGGACAATTTCCTGGAAACATATGAACAACCTAGACTGACCAGAGAAGAAATAGAAGACCTCAATCAACCCATCACAAGCAAAGAGATCCAATCAGTCATCAAAAATCTTCCCACAAATAAATGCCCAGGGCCAGGTGGCTTCACAAGGGAATTCTACCAAACTTTCCAGAAAGAACTGACACCAATCTTACTCAAACTCTTTCAAAACATTGAATAAATGGAACACTACCTAACTCATTTTATGAAGCTAACATCAATCTAATACCAAAACCAGGCAAAGATGCTACAAAAAAGGAAAACTACCGGCCCATCTCCATAATGAATATAGATGCAAAAATTCTCAACAAAATACTTGCAAATTGAATCCAAAGACACATTAAAAAAATCATACACCATGACCAAGTGGGGTTCATTCCAGGCATGCAAGGATGGTTCAACATAAGGAAATCAATCAATGTATTACAACACATTAAAAATTTGAAAGGGAAAAATCAAATGATCATCTCAATAGATGCTGAAAAAACATTTGACAAAATCCAACATCCGTTTTTGCTAAAAACATTTCTTATGGTAGGAATTGAAGGAAACTTCCTCAATATGATAAAGAGCATATATGAAAAACCCACAGGCAGCATAGTACTCAATGGTGAGAGACTGAAAGCCTTCCCTCTAAGATCAGGAACAACACAAGGATGCCCACTCTCACCACTGTTATTCAACATTGTGCTGGAAGTGCTAGCCAGGGCAATCCAGCAAGACAAAGAAATAAAAGGCATCCAAATTGGAAAAGAAGAAGTAAAACTGTCATTATTTGCAGATGACATGATCTTATATCTGGAAAACCCTGAGAAATCGACGATACAGCTACTAGAGGTAATAAACAAATTTAGCAATGTAGCGGGATACAAGATAAACGCACATAAGTCAGTAATGTTTCTATATGCTAGAAATGAACAAACTGAAGAGACACTCAAGAAAAAGATACCATTTTCAATAGCAACTAAAAAAATCAAGTACCTAGGAATAAACTTAACCAAAGATGTAAAAGACCTATATAAAGAAAACTACATAACTCTACTAAAAGAAATAGAAGGGGACCTTAAAAGATGGAAAACTATTCCATGCTCATGGATAGGAAGGCTAAATGTCATTAAGATGTCAATTCTACCCAAACTCATGTACAGATTCAATGCAATCCCAATCAAAATTCCAACAACGTAATTTGCAGACTCAGAAAAGCTAGTTAGCAAATTTATTTGGAAAGGGAAGATGCCTTGAATTGCTAAAGACACTCTAAAAAAGAAAAAAGAAGTGGGAAGACTTACACTCCCTGACTTTGAAGCTTATTATAAAGCCACAGTTGCCAAAACAGCATGGTACTGGCACAAAGACATATAGATCAAAGGAATCGAATTGAGAATTCGGAGATAGACCCTCAGATGTATGGCCAACTGATCTTTGATAAGGCCCCCAAAGTCACTGAACTGAGTCATAATGGTCTTTTCAACAAATGGGGCTGGGAGAGTTGGATATCCATATCCAAAAGAATGAAAGAGGACCCCTACCTCACACCCTACACAAAAATTAACTCAAAATGGACCAAAGATCTCAATATAAAAGAAAGTATCACAAAACTCCTAGAAGATATTGTAGGAAAACATCTTCAAGACCTTGTATTAGGCGGCCACTTCTGAGACTTTACACCCAAAGCACAAGCAACAAAAGAAAAAATAGATAAATGGGAACTCCTCAAGCTTAGAAGTTTCTGCACCTCAAAGGAATTTCTCAAAAAGGTAAAGAGGCAGAGAACTCAGTGCGAAAAAATTTTTGGAAACCATGTATCTGACAAAAGACTGATATCTTGCATATATAAAGAAATCCTGCAACTCAATGACAATAGTACAGATAGCCCAATTATAAAATGGGCAAAAGATATGAAAAGACAGTTCTCTGAAGAGGAAATACAAATGCCCAAGAAACACAGGAAAAAATGTTCAGCTTCACTAGCTATTAGAGAGATGCAAATTAAGACCACAATGAGATACCATCTCACACCGATTAGAATGGCTGCCATTAAACAAACAGGAAACTACAAATGCTGGAGGGGATGTGGAGAAATTGGAACTCTTATTCATTGTTGGTGGGACTGTATAATGGTTCAGCCACTCTGGAAGTCAGTCTGGCAGTTCCTTAGAAAACTAGATATAGAGTTACCATTTGATCCAGCGATTGCACTTGTCGGTATATACCCGGAAAATCGGAAAGCAGTGACACGAAGAAATATCTGCATGCCAATGTTCTTAGCAGCAATATTCACAATTGCCAAGAGATGGAAACAACCCAAATGTCCTTCAACATATGAGTGGATAAATAAAATGTGGTATATACACTACACAGAATAATAAAATGTGGTATATACACTACATGGATAAATAAAATGTGGAATACTGCACAGCAGTAAGAAGGAACGATCTCGTGAATCATATGAAAACATGGATGAACCTTGAAGACATAATGCTGAGCGAAATAAGCCAGGAACAAAAAGAGAAATATATTCTACCACTAATGTGAACTTAGAAAAATGTAAAACAAATGGTTTATAATGTAGAATGTAGGGGAACTAGCAATAGAGAGCAGTTAAGTAAGGGGGAGCAATAATCCAAGAAGAACAGATAAGCTATTTAATTTTCTGGGATGCCCAGGAATGACTATGGTCTGTTAATTTCTGATGGATATAGTAGGAACAAGTATACAGAAATGTTGCTATATTAGGTAACTTTCTTGGGGTAAAGTAGGAACATGTTGGAAGTAAAGCAGTTTTCTTAGGTTAGTTGTTTTTTCTTACTCCCTTTTCATGGTTTCTATGAAATGTTCTTTTATTGTATGTTTTTTTTTATTTTTTTTTCATACAGTTGATTTAAAAAAAAAAAAGTTAAAAGAAAAAAAAGGAAAAAATATGTAGAGCCCCCTTGAGGAGCCTGTGGAGAATGCAGGGGTATTGGCCTACCCCACCTCGATGGTTGCTAACATGACCACAGACATAGGGGACTGGTGGTTTGATGGGTTGAGCCCTCTACCACAGGTTTTACCCTTGGGAAGACGGTTGCTGCAAAGGAGAGGCTAGGCCTCCCTATAATTGTGCCTAAGAGCCTCCTCCTGAATGCCTCTTTGTTGCTCAGATGTGGCCCTCTCTCTCTATCTAAGCCAACTGGAAAGGTGAAATCACTACTGTCCCCCCTAAGTGGGATCAGACACCCAGGGGAGTGAACCTCCCTGGCAAGGTGGAATATGACTCCAGGAATGTAGACCTGGCATCGTGGGATGGAGAACATCTTCTTGACCAAAAGGGGGACGTGAAAGGAAATGAAATAAGCTTCAGTGGCAGAGAGATTCCAAAAGGAGCTGAGAGGTCACTCTGGTGAGCACTCTTATGCACAATTTAGACAACCCTTTTTAGGTTCTCATGAATTGGGGTAGCTGGTGGTGGATACCTGAAACTATCAAACTACAACCCAGAACCCATGAATCTCGAAGACAATTGTATAAAAATGTAGCTTATGAGAGGTGACAATGGGATTGGGAAAGCCATAAGGACCACACTCCACTTTTTCTAGTTTATGGATGGATGAGTAGAAAAATAGGGGAAGGAAACAAACAAACAGACAAAGGCACCCAGTGTTCTTTTTTACTTCAATTGCTTTTTTTCACTCTAATTATTATTCTTGTTATTTTTGTGTGTGTGCTAATGAAGGTGTCAGGGATTGATTAGGTGATGAATGTACAACTATGTAATGGTACTGTGAACAATCAAGTGTACAATTTGTTTTGTATGACTGCGTGGTATGTGAATATATCTCAATAAAATGAAGATTAAAAAAATGAAATGACTTCAGTTTTCTCAAACATATTTGTTAATAAGAAAGAAAAATTGTTTTTTTGTTAGTTCTTGATTATCTGACAATTTACTGATATCTAGAAATCTGGATTGGGGTTTTCAAAAAATTATAACAATATATAAGTATAAGTATGTATGTATGCATGTGTAGTAAATTTATGTATTTATACTTAGGGATTTTTTTACATATAGAAAGTACACAGACAATTATAAAGTGAATACTTAACTAACAAATATGCAAGTAAAATAAATAATATTTCTAGTACCTATGATCCAATATGCTTAAAATTAATAAATTAATTAATTTCTATATGTTAAGAAAAACAGGCAAAACTAAACTGTATTGTTAAAGATGTATTGTTAATTTTTGACTACTGTATATAAATATTCATTTTAAAAATTGAAATGTAAGTGATGTTTCAAATTTTACAGCATAGGTTTAACATAGATTTGTTAAGTATTTAGTTAGTTACTATTTTTGAAGTCTTAGAAATAGCAGTTTTCATTGTCTATCATCTCAATCTAAATCAAAATAGATCAGAGGGAAATTGAGTTCCCCAGATCATTCATGTGTTCAAAAAGTATTATTGACAAACTAGTATGTCCCAGGTGCTGTTCTAGGCATTTGCTTTTAGTAGTGAAAAAAGAAAGATCTTCCATCATGAAATTTAATTTCTGGAGTGTAGGAAAGACAATAAACATAAAGACACATAATATAACATTTTCATATGCTAGAAATTGAAAAGTGATTTATAAAAACATAAAGACAGCAGAGTAAGGAGGACCAAGAAAGTCTCAGTGGCAACAGAGTATTGTGACTTTAAGGTTTTCCTTGGTAGAGTTCATTGAGAAGATGATATATTAGCAAACCAGTCACAGAGAAGAATATGTAATTAACATTTTCAGATTACAGGGATTCAACAGCCCACTCAATATTTTAAATACTATTAGTTTAACAAGTAAATTCTCATCTTCTAAGATATGCCCAATCATATGTGATTGATAGCCCTTTGACTTGACTTTGATACATATGTTTCTAGTCTGGGATTTACAGTATTTTTTCTTCATTTTCTATTCATCCCTTATTTACTTTTTTTTTTTCCTTTTAGGTAAGGAATGGGAGATTTGTGATGGGATATGGGAATCACATTTTCAGAAATTACTTCATTTCCTTGAGACTGTTCTTTTCTTCCAAAAGAAGTCTGGTGTTCTTTTCCTTTATATTTGCTATTTTTATTATGACCGTAACAGAAAATACAGTCCTCACCCTACTTGTCTACAGGGACACACATCTTGATACTCCTGTGTATTTCCTGCTCAGCCATCTCTCTTTTATGGATAAACTTACACATTTCCAACATTGTTCCCAAAATGATAACTGATTTTCTGCCAAACAGGAAAACAATTTCATTTGCTGGTGGTGGCTTTGAGATATTTCTGTTCCTCACCCTGGTGGGTGGTGAGTGCATCCACCTGGTAGCCATGTCCTATGACAGCTATGTAGCCATGTCACCCACTGTACTATCTGATTCTTATGTTGAACATGTCAACATTCTCATTGCTGGAGGGTTCTGGCCTGCTGGGAACATCAACTCCACAGTTCACACAGATTATGAACTCCATTTCATTTCTGTTGTTCAAAGGCCATTAACAACTTTTTCTGTGAAGTTCTAGCAATGTTTAAGTTGTCCTGTGTAGACACATTACACTGTGAGCAAGAAGTTTATTTAAGTGGTATTATCTTCCTGCTCATCACTTTCTCTATCATATCTGCTTCTTATGTCCAAGTTCTCCTTATCATCCTCCAAGTGAAATCATCAGAGGAATGGAAAAATTCATTTTTTACTTTCTTCCACATGATTATGGTCACAATATACTATGTACCACTTATTTTCACATGTGAGACCTAAATCCTACCATACTCCATGCCTGGATAAATTCTTGGTGATATTCTATACCATCCTCACACCCACACTAAAACCACTTATCTACAGTTTTAGGAAATAAGATGTTTTGCTAGTGATGAAAAATATGCTTAAAAGTAACTTTCTACTAAAAAGTGAATATGAAAATTCTTGAAATGTGTGTTCTCCCTATTTCCACACCAATACCTAGAGGAAACCATTATTATATTGCCCTGAGAAAGAAATCAGAGTTTTGCTAATAACTTGACTGCAAAGTTACTAAACTGTGGAAAGACATGGATATTTCCAAAAGCATTATGTCTGTGTATCCTATGTGTTGATTCTCTACATGCACACCTCTGAAAATTCATTCTCCCTTCTTTTGATTCTTGGAGGAATAAAAGATGACCCAAGGTTTTCACCCATTCCAACCTAAATTTTAAGAATTGGTAATGATTACTCATTAAATTACCATCAACTATTTGCATTGTATAAGATGATATATCCATACAATAGCTCTATTTTTGTGAAACCATTAAAATTATATTTAAATCCTTTCAATCAGTTATTAAAAATGTACAATATTCTCTTTGACTCTCAGTTATTCATTTATTGTTTTCTTGTGGCATCTGTTTCAATCATGTGAGTAATATATACATATTTTATACAAATATAATATACATATGTATAAGTATATTTAAACTATCCATTTGTGTATATAATTATATCTGTATCTATACATATATATAAATAAACATACAAACATTTATAATCTGGTTGTGATAAAATCAAGTTAGTGATTCTTTGCCAGTAACAAGAATACATCTTATAAGAATATTCTGCAAAATGTCTTGTTTCAAATATGAATGTAGTTGTCTGTTTTACAAACTCTCCTATCAGCTTGACATGAAATATAATGAAAATAAATAATTAAATATTTCTCCTCAGATAGTATATAGACAATATATACTTTGAGATAAATATTTACTTTTATTTTCTCAAGTTGATTATATTTGTATTAAATAAATATTGTTATATACTTATCTGAATATATTGTATCAGAATTTAATGTGTGAAAAGTACTATTTTGCCATTTCCAATTGGAAATTTTAAAACAATAGAGTAATAAATGATAGCAAAGATACTGTGAACTTACCATCATGATATAATATTGATATGAAATTATGTATAAACATTAAAATATCAAATAAGCAATATATAAAGAACATTGAATTGATTATTGAATCTCATCATAATATATTCTTCCTAGTGTTAAGGACATAGAACAATAAAACAAAACTTGTATATATTTAATTATTTGCACACCAGGTTGGCATTTGCATAGATAGGTTGATAGTTTTGTATTGGTCAGGGATACCCAGATAAATAGAATCAGAGGATATCTGATAGATATGCACAGACACAATTATTTCATGATGTGTATTTAGAAACAGTCTCACACAACTGTGGGGATGGGCAAGACAGAATTCTGCATGGCAGGTGACAATTGGGGAAGTCCAATGTTGGTTTCCAATGAATTCCTCAGGAGAAGTTTGCTGGCTAAATTAGAGAAGGAAAATTCTCCTTCTCAATGCTGAAATCATCAGTTCTCCCTTTAAGACATCAGTGGTTGGATGAGGCTTTTCTGATTGTTCAAGGAAATCTCTTTAGGTGATTGTAGAAGTCACCAGCCACAGACGCAATCAACTAACTGATGATACAAATCTGTAAAATTTCCTCACTTTAACAATCAAGTCAATGCTTCCTTCACCAAAGAACTGAACACCATAACTTCGACAAATTCACACATGAACTCACCACCACAGTTATCTATTTTTTGCATATAATTACAGTTAACTGGTATTTTATAGCACTAAGAAATTATTGTTAATTGTTTTAGATTTTATAATGGTTCAGTGTTTATGCTTAAAGTAATCTATATTGTTAGAGATATGTTCTGAAGGATCAAGAGATGAAAGGATGGGATATATGAGATTTAATTTAAAATATACAATGGAAAGACGAAGGAGGCATATGGAGCAATATTTGCCTTGTGTTGATAACTGTTGAAGCTATGTGACAGATGCATGGGAGTTCATTATGGTATCTCCCTTCTTTTGTACATTTTTGGAACTTCCATAATTGTTGAAGAACTTTGAGTGATCTCATACTTTTATTCTTCCAAATACAAAATATCATATTCCTGGTAATACCCACAAAATGAGTCTACAAAAATGTGTTATTTGGATCAAATTGCACAATATTTATTTGAGGAAGACTTAAAATGTATGTACCATCCCTTAAGTAGAGTTCAGGGAAAAAATGTAAATTTCTAGATGGGTTATATTGAGGAACTACATATCTTATTTTTAATTTCTGATTTTCTAGAAATTTTAGAATTATAACTCTTTAGGACTGTAATTTTCTGTTCTAATCATATTAATATTGAGCTACTATATTTTCTGAGCATCTTTATCAGTTCATATGATTTTTCCATTGAGTCTAATGGCATCCCATGTTATTTGTATTTTATGACAATAGAATCTTTTGTAAGCCTTCTAATAATGAAATACATCAGTTTTTGGATTTGTTTAGCATGATTTACAGGGTTACTGCTTCCAGGGAGATATTGAATACAATAAATTGTATTGGCCTTTAATACTGATGGTAATATTAATGGGAATACTTAATAAAGATATTTAATATATCTATAGAGTTTATCATAGTACAAATTTTTTCTCTTTCTTAGATGGAAAAATGATTTGTGTTTTTTTAGACATTTCTCTTCTTTTTTACAAAAACTGTTCATCCTCCATTTGTACATTATAATACATTTTCTCTAAATTAGTGTCATCATTGACTCTTCTTTTTCTCTAACACATCACATCCAGTTCATTCACAAATCCTGTTGGTTGCACCTGCATATTAGACTCCACCTATGCCTAATTCTCCAACACTCCCCTACTGAAACACAAATGTTATCATCTATTGCTTGGGCATCATGCCAACCTCCTGAATGTTCTCCCAATTTTCAGAGTTCTGCCTTAGTGGTCTCTCCATGCAATAGCCAATAATTCTCTTAAAACTTTACTCAGATTGGCATCTCCTTTTGTCAAATCCTTCAAATGATTTTTTAATAAATCTGTTTCCTTAGATCTTCATGATATGCTATTGGATCCATGTCTCAACTCATTCAAAGGACACCCTCTGTCCCTGAATTTCAAAAGTGATGTATTTCTTTTTCCTCATGGCTTTGGGTCTTTTGCACTTCTGTTTCCTGCTCTACTACTTCCTTTCTGCACGTTCCTATTTGTTTGTGTCCTCATTTTAATCAGACCTCTGAACAAATATCACTGTTAAGGCAGGTCTTTTCTCACCAACACATTTAAAATAGTAGCTCCATAATATTTTATCACATTGTCTTGCTTATTTTATTTTTTAAGCCTTAGCATTATCTGACATTTTATTGTTTGCTTATTTGTATAGGCATTTTGTAGATATGTTTTCCCCTTTGGTATCCAAGTTTCTGAAGGGCAGATATTCACCTGGATTGTTTTGTCCTGTAAATGTATGGTTAAAAATAATTATTATTTTATCTACTGGTAGATTTTATTTTCTTGTATATTACTAATAATTGAATGTTAGTCACAGTGAGATTTTTCCAAATATAATGCTATGCACTCTTCATAAGAATATTAATCATTTTTCTTGTAACATGTAAAAAGCAAATAATATATACCAAGCAGTATTCTACATATATTTCTTATATTAAAGTATTAAATACTTCCAGGAAAAAAATATATATTAGTAGTAGTGCATTTGTTTTAATTATTATGGCCACCATAGAAATGAGCAGAGATTGCATTTTTCTCTGGGTAACACAGATATTATTTGTATGATTACTATTATTGATTTAGTTAGATTCTACTCTATAATCTCCAGCTTTAGAAATATATAACATAGGAATTGCAAGTATTTAACATTTTGGTTAAAGTAACATGAATGCTATCTCAGATTGGTTTGTTTTGAAGCAAAGGTAAGTCATTTTATATTCAGGATTTTTATATTTCATTGATTACATTTTAGTAATGTATATCTATGAACAGGCTTATACAAACTCATACATACACATACATGCACTCAACCATAGACAGATCCACTCAATATTAGCATAAAGGTAGAGCACAATAATTTATGAGATAAAGTTAATGGTTGAAAAGACTAAATTCCACACATTAAAATTTATATATTTCATACGGTTCCAATGAAAATCACAACAGGATTGCAGAAAAGAAAACAAGCTGACCTTAACAGTCTTGCCCATATGAAAGGTCCAGTTCTAATAGTATGCGTAGACAAAATCTCATGCTCATGTGAAATAGCCATCATGGCCCCATCTAAGGAAACAACACCATGCTCTAATGAGAGAAAACAAATGAAATACCTGTGTTGAGTGAGACAGATAGTTTTTTTGTAAAATGGTGTCTTATTTTAGAATGTGGATGTTGCAGGTTTCTATCACATTAAATTCTGGATGTGAGGATTTTTTTAAGGGGGAAACCTTGAGAATGTTCTCTAATCTCTCTGGGACATATGTAGGTGTTTGATTATTGAATGAGATAAAAGGAATATCCTTAAAATTTTGCATTGTATTTAAAATGAACAATAATGTTTATCTCTAACAATAATTTTGGATAAAATAATTAAGTTAGCTGAATATGGTTTTGTAAATAAATTTGCACATTACATTTATTTACTGATTATATATATTGACTCATCATTGTATCAAAAAATAATTGAGGTGGAATAATTTGATAAAATCAGTCCTCTTTATTTCTACTTCTCTGTAGTGGGCAGTCTGTGATATAAGTGTATTCATTCTTTGAACCCTCAAACACTTGGTGGCAAACTCAACACTGTTAGTGCAGCTGTAGAAAATACCATGTAAGTATTCTGCACAGGAAAAGCTTCCATCCACTATATGGAGCTGTCCATATATAGATTCCTTAAGAAACAACATGTTCCCATGCTATAATGAGGAGAAATTAAATAGGTTAAGCTGAGAATAAAGGGGAAGATGTAAAGAAGACATTTTTATAGTCAGCAAATATGTATTCCTCTTCTTAATAATATAATTCAACAAATGCTGGCTGAACCAGATTCCATTTCCCTCCACCCCTGTGACTCCCAGAAACTTCTATTGTACCTTAAGGAAGACTGATTTTCATCAATGGCCTGTCACTGCAAGTTATTTCAAACAAATTGTTTTCCTACCTTCCCTTCACTCCTTTTTCTGGCCATTCCCTGGGGAAAGTCTTCCCCTTGCTGCCCTAGGAAAGAGTGGTGCTTTCCCCTCCACAAGTCACACCCCTCAAGACCTCAAAGTAGGTCGTTTTTCTACCTACTCCTCCTCAAATCGTACAAAAATTCCCACCCCTTCTCCCTGCAAACCACCAACAAAATTTGAAGCAAATTCCTGCTGTGGCATCATCTAACATTTCCCAGTCAAATTTGAGAAAGAAAATTTGAAGCACATTGTGCTGGTTTGGATGTATTATATCCCACAAAAGACCATTATCTTTGATGCAATCTTGTGTGGGCAGGAAATGTATTGGTGTTGATTGGTTTGCAGACTTTTGATTGGATGTTTCTGTAGAGATGTGATCACTGAGCTGTGGGTGAAATCTTTCATTGGATGAATTCCATGGAGATGTGGCCCTGCCCATTCAGTGTGGGCCTTTATTAGCTTATTGAAGTACCATATAAGGTTAGACAGGAGGCTCGAGTTTGCCACAGCCAAGAGAGACACTTTGAAGGATGCACAGGAGCTGAGAGAAGAATAGCAGTTTACAGAGACATATTGGACATGGTTTTGAAAGCAAATTTTGTTCTGGAGAAGTTAAGAGAGGACAAATGCCCCAAGAGCAACAGAGTGACATTTTGGAGAGAAGCTGAAGCCTAGAGGGGAAGGTCCTGGGAGAAATCCATTTTGAAACCAGGACTTGGAGCAGATGTTGACCACATGCCTTCACAGCTAACAGAAGTTTTCTGGATGCCATTGGCCATCCTCTGATTGTTGATGCATTACCTTGGACACTTTATGGCCTTAAGACTGTAACTGTGTAAACAAATAAACCCCCTATTATAAAAGCCAATCCATTTCTGGTATTTTGCATTCTAGCCACATTAACAAACTACAACAGATTTTGGTACCAGAGAAGTGGGGTGCTGGTGCTGCTGAGTTTGCAAATACTGAACATGTTGGAATAGCTTTTTAAATGGATAAGGGGAATATTCTGTAAGAATTGTGAGATGCTTGATGGAAAAGGCCTAAACTGCTTTGAAGAGACTGTTTGTGGATATATGGACTTTAAAGATACTTCTGATGAGGCCTTGAGCAGAAATTATGAATATGTTGTTGCAAACTGGGAGGAAGGTGATCCTTGTTTTAAAGTGGCAGAGAACTTGGCAAAATTGAGTCCTGGTGTTGGATGGAAGGCAGAATTTGAAAGCAATGACCTGTAATATTTAGCTGATGAGATCTCCAAGCAAAATATAGAAGAAGTAGGCTGGCTTTTACTTGCAGCTTATAGTAAAATGTGAGAGACAGAGATAAGCTGAGAAATGAACCCTTGGTTTCAAAGAAACCAGAAATTGATAGTCTGAAAAACTCTGGACTTCCAGGAGGTGAAACCCCAGAAGCTACAGCCCAACATGAGGATGTAACCAAACATGAAACCCAGCTGCCATTTCAGTACAAGCCAAGATTGGAGAAGGAGTTAAGCAGAAAGGATTTGTGGAAAGTCCTATTATCTGACAGCTTTGACCCCTGTGTGCTTCATGTAAAGCCAAGAGAATTTTTGTGAGTTCTCTACAGACAGAGCTGCTGCCAGTCTGGACTGGAGGAGACCAACAAGGAACAACTTGAAGGAAAAATTTCTTCAAAGACAGAGCCATGGAAGTTGAGCTCTAGAGTCAGGTCTCAGGCTGGGAGAGCAGAGTGGCCCACACCGATGGAAAGGGTGCTTTTGTCCTGGAGATCAAGGGAGGGCCTTCCATCTCAACATTCAGGAAAGGTGTTTCCACCTCAGGCTTTAAAAATGGTGGGGCACATTCCCAGGGGACAGGGGAGAGCCTGGCCAACACCCCTCTCTTCTGATGGGTTTGAGTGTCTGCCCTGGAGATGGAAGAGAATCTGGGTGCTGTCACAATGTTTGAGGAGAGTGGGGCCAAGAAGGTGGTTTCCCCAATGTGTGGATATGTTGGAGAACTCACCCCAGCATTTGGAGAGAAGAGAGCTGCCACAAAGAACCTTAGAAATGGTTAAACTCCCACTCTCTCAAGCCCCAAGGATGCAACATCATTCTGTTAATGACACTCAGACTTTGAAATCTAATGGGGTTTGCCCTGCAGGTTTTAGAAACTGTTTTGGTTCTGTTAACCCTGTTTTCCTTTCAGTTTCTCCTTATGGCAGTGGGAATGTTTACCCTATGACTGTCCCTCCTTTGTATATTGGAAGTACATAACTTGTTCTAAGTTTCACAGGTCCACAGCTAGGGGGTACTTATGCCTTAGGACAAACCATGCCTGTAACTGATTCTGATAGGATCTTGTACTTAACTATTGTCACTGAAATGATTTAAATTTCTATGATATTGTGATGGGATGAATGTATTATGTATGTGGAAAGATCATGTCATTTTGGGGTCCAGGGGGTGGAATGTGTTGGTTTGGATGTATTATGTCCCACAAAAGACAGTTATCTTTGATGAAGTTTTGTGTGGGCAGGAAATGTATTGGTGTTGATTGGGTTGCAGACTTTTGATTGGATGCTTCCTTGGAGATGTGATCACTGAACTGTGGGTGAGATCTTTCATTGAATGATTTCCATGGTGGTGTGGCCTTGCCCATTTGGTGTGGGCCTTGATTAGTTTACTGGAGCACTACATAAGCTCAGACAGATGGAATGAGCTTGCCAGAGCCAAGGGGAAATTTGAAGGATACACAGGAGCTGAAAGAGGAACAGCAGTTTACAGAGACATTTTGGACATGGTTTTGAAAGCAAACTTTTGTTCTGGAGAAGTTAAGAGAGGACAAATGCCCCAAGAGCAACAGAGTGACATTTTGGAGAGAAGCTGAAGCCTAAAGCAGAAGGTCCTTAGAGAAATCCACTTTGAAACCAGAAATTGGAGCAGATGTCACTCACATGCCTTCCCAGCTAACAGAAGTTTTCCAGATGGCCTTAAAACTGTAACTGTGCAACACAGTAAACCTTCTTTTATAAAAGCCAATCCATTTCTGGTATTTTGCTGTCCAGGTGCATTAACAAACTAGAACACAGATATATTGCATGACAAGAGATCAGGCCCATGAAGGACAATGATGTTGTTTGAGGCTTCTAATGTGCCAGTGAATCCTCTGTGGTGACAGTGAGCCTGATATGTAAATGTGAAAAAAAATGGCAAGAAGTTCCTCTGCAGAGTTTAAATGGTCAAAGCCATTACAATTAGAGATGAGATTTTTAGAAGGAAAGTAGAGGCCAGGTCATGTAGGGATGCAGGGATCAAGTTACATTTGGACTACAGCACACTCTACCTACTGTGAACTCCTTTACCAGGATTGGTAGGGTGCAACAAATCATGAAGGGTTAAAGTTCAGTATTAAATATGATACCTGGATTGTGATGCCCAGTCCTGAGAGAGTCCTCTGCTCTAAACAGAGCAATAAGGCTGCATGGAGGGAGGACATTACCAGTAAATATTGGTAAATGGAACACTTTTAAACCTTTAGACATGGTGGGGAAGAAAGATGTGGAGTTAAGGCAAAAGTGCAAGAAATACAAAAGTTATATAAATGTAGATATTTCAGACTCATTGGAACATTGGAACAAAAATTAGGGAGATTTTATGGAGTTTGTTTATATATCTAGGAAATGGAATTCAGCAGAAAGCTTGCATACTCAAAGATGTGTTCCAGAAAGAATGATCTGGAATACAGAAAAAATTTCCTTGCTTTTAATTTCTTCCACCAAATAAAGGACTTCATTTTTTTTTTTTTCAGAAAAAATCTGCATTTCTATGTAGTATGTGTATTATATGAGAGACTGTAGTTCTACTCTGAGTAAACGATCCCTAACTGGGTGCTTTGCAGCTAAAGATGCCTGTTTTTTAACTTGATCATAGAAAAGAAGTCTGCATTTTGGCAGACTGGCATGTTCTGGGACTCTTGGACAATAACATATTGTCTGGTCTCTCTTAATTTTCTGCTCCTGTACATTGTGGTCACCTAGTAACTGTTCCTGGACAACTGCAGGGTGACATTAACCTGTCCATATAATAAGTAAGATGAAGGAAGAAACACACTGCTCTGATGTCAATATCAGAATTTAGGCAATTAGCCATACCCCATGGCAACAAAGAAAAGTGTATGGTTTTATGTGGGTAGCACTGAGTTTACTCAGGTACTGTTCAATTGAGAGAGAAGGGGAGAATGAATACATTAGAGCCAAGGCCCACACATGCTCCATAGTAGAAGAGAGTGAATAACTCATGAGAAGCTTTTACATACACAGGTGAGATAGCAACTTGTACATGGAAGGAGACAGATATATAAAGTCAAGGATGATTCACTGATTTCTGGCAGAAATGATTGTACATGATTTTACTATTCACTGAGATTGTGGACTATACTGGGCAGTTTCAGTGTTGGAAATGATTAATTTGATGTCATTGTGAGAAACTCATTGTAGGATTTTTGTATATTGGTGTGGTGGCATCAAGGAGCAGATGTGTGGTCACCATGTAATACTACTGTGGGACAGGATGCAGTAGCCTTAAAAGACTGAATGGAAAAAATGGTTCATTATAACATCAAATCAATATTCTAAAGGAAACTACTAACATCTGAACTTCTTGATTTTGGAATAAGGAGCATAACACATCCCTTGCTTTGCTCTTTCACCTTCAAACCTGCCATTCTTTGTTGTCTCTCACACACCTATTTGTGCATATGTGTGAGAAAGCCATCCCAAATATTCTAATTGAATATCAGAATTCCTTTCTCCCTCAGGCAGCTGCATGAAGTTTAACAGGAAGTGAGTTAACAACCTTTTCTGATTCATCTCACTGAATTGAACTTTGCTTTCTTTCATATTCTATCCTGATTATTTCTCTGTCTCATTCTGTCTTGCTCTCTTTGCCTTTCTGTCTCTATCCCTGTCTTCATCATTTTCCCTCTTTTTGGTATATAATAGTGTAAATTTCAATTTAAATATTTAAGAATTATAATAATTATTATACAGTAACATAATATTTTTTATACTAATATTGGATTATAGGGAAGTATAAATAATATTATATTATTGAACATTTAACATTTGCTAGGCTCTGTTCTTTGTGTGTGGACACATGGGTGAAAGCGCATGTATCACGTGTTTATTAGTGCTTCTTAGTTTTTGAAATTTATGGTTAATTATAGTAGCATATATGACTAACTGTAACTAAACTAATTAAATGCCAAAATTTTTCACACCTAAAATTGTCATAATGTGTCTGATTTAATCTTTTTTTTCATTTTTATTGAGATTGTTCAGATACCATACAATTATCCAAAGATCCAAAGTGTACAATCACTTGCCCCTTGGTACCCTCATACAGCTGTGCATCCATCACACTTAATTTTTGTTAAATGTTTAGAAACTTTTCATTACTCCAGACAAGAAATAAAGTGAAAGATGAAAAAAGAAAAAAAGAAAAGGAAACTCTAATCCTCCCCTATCCCTAACCAACCCCCATCAATTGTTGACTCCTAGTATTGATATAGTACATTTGTTACTATTTATGAAAAAATGTTGAAATACTACTAACTGGAGTATATAGTTTGTAATAGGCATATAGTTCTTCCCTATATGCCCCTCTATCATTAACTTCTAATTGTATTCTCATACATTTGTTCTGGTTCATGGAAGCGATTTCTAGTATTTGTACAGTTGATCATGGACATTGCCCACCATAGGATTCAGTTTTATACATTCCCATCTTTTGACCTCCAACTTTCCTTCTGGTAACATATATGACTCTGAGCTTCCCCTTTCCACCTCATTCACACACCATTCGGTACTGTTAGTTACTCTCACAACTTGCTAGCAACACCCTTGTTCATTTCCAAACATTTAAGTTCATCCTAATTGAACATTCTGCTCATACTAAGCAACCACTCCCCATTCTTAAACCTCATCCTGTATCTTGGAACCTTATATTTCATGTCTATGAGTTTACATATTATAATTAATTCCTATCAGTGAGACCCTGCCATAACTGTCCTTATGTGTCTGGCTTATTTCACTCAGTATATTGCCCTCGAGGTTTTGTCATCAACCCATTTTTTTTTTTTTTAATATGGTTTTGTTCACTCACCATACATTCCATCCCAAATAAATAATCGATGGTTCTCTGCATGGTCATACATTTATGTGTTCACCATCTTCACCACTATCTATATAAGGGCATCTACATTTCTTCCACAAGGCAGGAGAGAGAGTCAAAGAAGGTAGAGAGGCAAAAGAAAGAGGAAAAAAAATGACAGCTAGGAAGTAGCAAAAGGAAAAATAACCTTAAATCAAAGTAGAATAAAGAATCAGACAATACCACAAATGTCAAGTGTCTAACATGCCTCCCCTATCCCCCCCTCTTATCTGCATTTACCTTGGTATATCACCTTTGTTACATTAAAGGAAGCAGGATACAATGATTCTATTAGTTACAGTCTCTAGTTTATGATGATTGCATCCCTCCCCCAATGCCTCCCCATTTTCAACACCTTGCAAGGTTGACATTTGCTTGTTCTTCCTCATAAAAGAACATATTTCTACATTTTATCACAATTGTTGAATACTCTATATTTCACCAAGTTACATAGTCCCAGTCTTTATCTTTCCTCCTTTCTTCTGGTGTCTCACATGCTCCCCACCTTCCTCTCTCATCCATATTCATAGTTATCTTTGTTCAGTGTATTTACATTGCTGTGCTACCATCTCCCAAAATTGTATTCCAAACCATGAACTCCTGTCTTCTATCACCCTGTAGTGCTCCCTTTAGTATTTCCTGTAAGGCAGGTGTCTTGTTCACAAAGTCTCTCATTGTCTGTTTGTCAGAAAATATTTTGAGCTCTCCCTCATATTTGAAGGACAGCTTTGCTTGATATAGGATTCTTGGTTGACAGTTTTTCTCTTTCAGTATCTTAAATATATCACACCACTTCCTTCTTGCCTCCATGGTTTCTGCTGAGAGATCCGCACATAGTCTTATTAAGCTTCATTTGTATGTAATGGATTGCTTTTCTCTTGCTGCTTTCAGGATTCTCTCTTTGTCTTTGACATTTGATAATCTGATTATTAAGTGTCTTGGCATAGGCCTATTCACAGCTCTTCTGTTTGGAGTATGCTGTGCTTCTTGGATATGTAATTTTTTGTCTTTCATAAGAGATGGGAAATTTTCATTAATTATTTCCTCTATTATTGCTTCTGCTCCCTTCCCCTTCTCTTCTCCTTCTGGGACACAAATGATATGTACATTATTGTACTTTGTTTCATCCTTGAGTTCCCGGAGATGTTGCTCATATTTTTTCATTCTTTTCTCCATCTGCTCCTTTGCGTGTAGGCTTTCAGGTGTTTTGTTCTCCAGTTCCTGAGTGTTTTCTTCTGCCTCTTGAGATCTGCTGTTGTATGTTTCCATTGTGTCTTTCATCTCTTGTGTTGTGCCTTTCATTTCCATATATTCTACTGGTTTTTTTTTGAACTTTTGATTTCTGCCGTATACATGCCCAGTGCTTCCTTTACAGCCTCTATCTCTTTTGCAACATCTCCTCTAAACTTTTTGATTTGATTTAGCATTAGTTTAAATTCCTGTATCTCAGTTGAAGTGTACGTTTGTTCCTTTGACTGGGCCATAACTTTGTTTTTCTTATTGTAGGTTGTAATTTTCTGTTGTCTAGGCATGGTTTCCTTGGTTATACAAATCAGGGTTTCCCAGACCAGAACAGGCTCAGGTCCCAGAGGGAAGAAATATTCAGTATCTGGTTTCCCTGTGAGTGTGTCTTAGAAAATTCCTCCAGCCTTTGATGCCTCAGGTCACTGTGCTTTTCTCCCCAGCAGGTGATGCCTGTTAGCCTATAATTCTTGACTGGTTTGAGGAGGTATGGCTATGTTCCCCCAGGCTCTGGGGTCTGGTTCTGAATGGAAAGGGCCCCACCCCTTTCCTCCTAGAGAAGACAGATCCCCCAGGTGGAGGTCATTAGCATTTCAATGGTCTCACTCTCTGATTATGCTGTCTCCACCCTTCCCCAAGTCACAGCCCTGGAAACTGAATATGACTGGGGCTTTCTCCACTGAGCCGAAAAAGAAACAGATAGTCCCCTTCAGACCTAGTCCAAGGTGACCCTGTGGCTCTCCAAGGTCAGTCGTCACCCAAAGCCTCTGTTTTTTGGGGATGCGTACCTGTAATGAGCAGTTCACACTCGCTACTTAAAACCCCAGTTGGAGCTCAGCTGAGCTATATTCGCTTGCTGGGAGAGAGCTTCTCTCTGGCACCACGAGGCTTTGCAGCTCAGGCTATGGGGGAGGGGGTTTCATGACTTGGATCCGCAGGTTTTACTTACAGATTTTATGCTGTGTTCTTGGGCATTCCTCCCAACTCATGTTGGTGAATGATGAGTGGATGGTCTCATTTGTCCCCCTGCAGTTATTCTGGATTATTTACTAGTTGTTTCTGGTTTTTTTGTAGTTGTTTCAAGGGGACTACATAGCTTCCACTCCTCTCTATGCCGCCATCTTGTCTCATTTAATCCTTAAAAGAACCTCATGGAACTAGTACTATAATCTCCCCATTTATTAGATACTTATTTCAGATATAATTTCATGTCTGATGGATACTTTGTATTGAGATGAGATTGAGAGAAAATGAAATCCTTCCAATACTGTATGTGTATTAAATTATCTTGTTTATCTCCTTCAAAAGCAATAGGAAATATATTGCCTTTACTTCAATTTTTGGAAGAAGCATACTCAATTCTAGGCTAACATCTATTATATATTTATTTTATCCACATCTCGTATAAAAGCTTAAAATAAAATAAAGTTTTTATTACCTTCATATATAGGTCAATTTAGTATTGGAATACAGCTTCTCCTGTGAAATGTCTTTGTAGTTTAGTGAATTACATGCAACAGCCTATTTTTCTGAAAATTTGGTCATCAACCCATTAAGTATGATTTTGAACATTTTTTTAAATAATGCTTATTGTTATTATAACCTAGTCACTCACATTATAGGTTTATAGAAAATTTTCAAGTTAAAAGTATTTTAAATATAGTATAAAATAAGTGTGCATTTTAACTTAATTACTTTAGGGCATTATATTTTCAAAATAAATATTTCTTCAGG